>NW_027070215.1:108817-153482 GCF_002906115.3 Quercus suber
TTTTGAGTGTTCCTATTTCTACTGTTGCCTCAGAGTCTACTTTTAGTGTTGGTGGGAGAGTGATTGATCAATTTAGGAGTTCATTGAGGCCGGACACTGTTGAGGCATTGGTTTGCACTAGAGATTGGCTGTATGGAGAGAAAGGTAATCTTATTTGTTTCATTAGTTATTATTACTCTTACATTATTATTATTTAGTTCTTGTAAAACTGTTGAGGCTTGATCATATTTTGTAAATACTAATACTTGTTTATTTATTTATTTTTTTTGGCATAGAACTTGCACAAATGAAATTGGATGAGCTTGTGGAAGATGTTATGAATTTGGACATCAACAAAGAATCTATGGATGATAATCGTGGTCATAGTCAGGAGTAGTCTACTATTTGCTCAAATTATTTCAATATTGATACTTTGCATTTGGCAAGTTCTAAGGATATTATATTTTTGTTGAACTATGTTATTTTATTTTTGTTAAACTATATTATTTTGAATTTGGGTTGAAGTGTTGCACTTCTTTTGGAGTGTAAAGAACTTATTTCTAGATAAATGTTATATTTTTGTTGAACTATATTATTTTGAATGTGGGTTGAAAACTTGAAGTGTATGCACTGTTTTTTAAAATGTAAAAAATTATTTCTAGATGGATGTTACATTTAATACTATACAGGTTGAAATGGGTTGTGTTATATTCGTGTCAACTCAACACGACTCGTTTATTAAGCGTGTCAAATGGGTTGGGTCAGGTCAACCCGCCTTATTAACAGGTCGGGTTAGGATTGAAGGATCTTGACACGATTATTAAATGGGTCAGGTTAGGGTTGAGCGATTTAGTCGAATACTCCTACCTCGACACGACATGAACCCGACACGCTAACCCGAATTGACACCCCTACAGAAAGAGCAATGCCAAGAAAGATAGCTGGAGTTTTAGAACTTGATTCTATTACCTCATTGCCAGCACAAATGGCAACTTTGTCTCAACAACTAGGTAAAATGAATATTAATGCTATTCAAACTAATGTTGTTTGTGATCATTGTGCAGGAAATCATTCAAGTGCCGACTGCCAAGTGGGAAATCCTTTTGCTCAATCGAGTTATGGACAAGCAAATTACATGTCAAATTTTCAACGTCAAAATAATCCATACTCGAACACGTACAATCCTAGATGGAGGAATCACCCCAACTTCTCATGGAGCAATAACCAAGGGCAGGCTAAACCACCTTAGCAATTTCCACAGCAAGAGAAGAAGCCGACACTTGAGGACATGTTCATGCAGTACATGCAAAAGACAAATGTGGCGATCCAAAACAACTCAACTTCAATCTGCAATCCTGAGGTGCAAATCGGTCAACTCTCAAGCATGCTCACAGAGAGGACTGCAAGAACTTTACTAAGCAACACTGTCACCAATCTGAAAGAACATGTAAAGGCAATATCATTGAGAAGTGAACGAACATATGAGGAGCCAAAAGTAACAAATGTCAAACAAGATGAAGCTGTGAATAATGAGGAGTCAAAGATGAAGGAAGCCAATTCAGAGATGAAAGAAGTGGAGCAAGCTGAGAAGACTAAGGAGAATGAAAGAGCTTCAAAATCCAAAAAATCCAAGGAAGTTACTTTTGAAGGATATTATATCAAAGAAGCGGAAATTGAAGGAGCATGAAACAGTAATGTTGACAGAGGAGAGTAGTGCAATCTTACAAAAGAAGCTGCCGCCTAAGCTGAAAGATCCAGGGAGTTTCACTATCCCTTGCACTATAGGAAAATCTTATTTTGATAGAGTTTTATGTGATTTAGGGGCAAGTATTAATCTAATGCCTCTCTCTGTTTTCAGGAAATTGGGTCTTGGAGAAGTAAAGTCGACCACTATCTCTTTACAATTGGCAGATAGATCTATTCAATATCCAAGAGGAGTCATTGAGGACGTATTAGTAAAAGTTGACAAGTTCATCTTCCTAGCTGACTTCATTGTCCTTGATATGGATGAGGACGAGGAGATCCCTTTGATATTGGGTCAACCTTTCCTTGCGATGGGGAGAACCTTAATTGATGTCCAGCAAGGAAAACTTGTTTTGAGGGTCGGAGAGGATGAGGTCACTTTTGATGTATTTAAGCCTATGAAATTTCCTTCTGAGACACATTCTTGTTTTCAAATAAGTGACCGAGATGTGATCATGGCCGATGAGACTTGTGCAACTGACTTTCTAAAGTTACCACTTGAGGTATGTCTTACTCACTCTACACCTGTTAAATTCAATGATGAAGAGGTTAAAGAGTGTGAAAGATATTTGGAGGCTACACCACTCTTTCCTCCTTCAATGCAACCAAAAGTAAAAGACTTAAAATCATGTCAGCCAACATCTTCACCAGAGGAACCACCTAAACTTAAGCTCAAACCGCTCCCATCAAATTTAAGGTACGCTTTCTTTGGCCAAGACTCTACTTTTCTAGTTATTATTAACAGTTCTTTGAGTGATGTAGAGGAGGAAAAGTTGCTGAGAATCTTGCGGGAACACAAAATGGCTTTGGGTTGGACCATCTCTGACATCAAAGGAATTAGTCCTTCAATTTANATTTCTGTGGTCTCTTTATTCCTACAAAATGAAAGAAAAAACAATAAGATAAAGAAAAAAAATAAAAACATAAAATAAAAACATAAAAACATAAACATAAAAATAAATAAAAAACTTGGGTTGCCTCCCAAAAGTGCTTATTTAACGTCTATAGCTAGACGTTATCCTCCATTAAAATTTTGTGCGTGTAAATTGAAGGACTAATTCCTTTGATGTCAGAGATGTCCACCAAAGCCATTTTGTGTTCCCGCAAGATTCTCAGCAACTTTTCTCCTCTACATCACTCAAAGAACTGTTAATAATAACTAGAAAAGTAGAGTCTTGGCCCAGAAAGCGTACTTAAATTTGATGGGAGCGGTTTGAGCTTAAGTTTAGGTGGTTCCTCTGGTGAGATGTTGGCTGACATGATTTTAAGTCTTTTACTTTTGGTTGCATTGAAGGAGGAAAGAGTGGTGTAGCCTCCAAATATCTTTCAACACTCTTTACCTCTTCATCATTGAATTTAACAGGTGTAGAGTGAGTAAGACATACCTCAAGTGGTAACTTTAGAAAGTCAGTTGCACAAGTCTCATCGGCCATGATCACATCTCGGTCATTTATTTGAAAACAAGAATGTGTCTCAGAAGGAAATTTCATAGGCTTAAATACATCAAAAGTGACCTCATCCTCTCGACCCTCAAAACAAGTTTTCCTTGCTGGACATCAATTAAGGTTCTCCATCGCAAGGAAAGGTTGACCCAATATCAAAGGGATCTCCTCGTCCTCATCCATATCAAGGACAATGAAGTCAGCTAGGAAGATGAACTTGTCAACTTTTACTAATACGTCCTCAATGACTCCTCTTGGATATTGAATAGATCTATCTGCCAATTGTAAAGAGATAGTGGTCGACTTTACTTCTCCAAGACCCAATTTCCTGAAAACAAAAAAAAAAAAAAAAAAAAAAAAAAAAAAAAAAAAAAAAAAAAAAAAAAAAAAAAAAAAAAAAAAAAAAAAAGGGAAAGGAAAGTGTCAAAAAGAAGTAAATAAAAAGGGTTCTCATCAAATTTTGAGAAGTGAAATGTAAAGGAGTATTGCTTTGAAGAAGAAGAGTTGAAAAAAAAAAATGTTGAATGGAAATTCCAAAAAGAGTTGACATTCCGACAAATCTTGAAAACACTTCTTATATTTACCTTTACCCATTTTTATTTCATTCCCTTTACTTTTACCCTGCATTACGTCCTAATAAAGTCCTTATTTGATCTTGAAGATTGTGTAGTTCAAATATTGATATGACTGAATAAAAAGTGTGGTATAAATTCTTTTTGGCATCTTTTCATGAGACTACTTGTTCTTTCTTGATTAAGCGTTTTTCATGTGATTTATATGTGAGATTTTTATTTTGCTTACATTATTCCACTCACATATATTGTTGAGAGTGTTACACCCCATATCAGAGTGATTTCATTTGTTGAGTGATAACACCGGAAAGGTTTGAGTTGAAGCATACTTTCAATTGAAATTCGAGTCAAGTTTATTCTAAAACTAAGAGTATGTTTGGGTTGGCTACCACTTTTTACTCACATTGAGTTTTGATGGCATGAGAAATTTCTTTAGCATTTGTAGTATATTTGAACTTAAACTAATCCTCTTTGCAAAAGGCAATTAATTAGTCAAAAAAAAAAAATTGGATTTTCTTTGTTTTGTTTATTTTAGTATTCATTCTCAAAATTTTGTGAGTATATTCCCTACAAACCCTCACAAGACTAAAACTCGTCCACTAGTGTAAGCTAGGGGTTTAAAGGCTTGTTGCATACGCTAAATGCAATTGAAATTTCCAGCGAAAGTGGATTAGTTAGGATATTTTCTTTGTTTTGTTTTACTCTTTATCTATTTTGCTCGAGGACTAGCAAAATTGTAGGTTTGGGGGTATTTGATGTGTATGAAATATATACAAAAAAAAATGCTTACATATCTACATATTTAGCCTTACTTTTATGTTATTTTGTTACTAATTATATAATATCTTTGTGTTGTAGATAACAAGGGCTTTACATGCAAAGTGGGGCTAAGCCAATTAAATTCAAGTCCAATTCGGATTAGGATTCCAGCCTGCACATCAGTTAGTATTTTTGGCATAACTTTCGGCTCAGATATCCAATTGAGATAATTCAAGTTGGGCTGGAAAGTTAACTTAAAGGGCTACAACTTTGTAGTTTACCAAAAGTCCAAATTCTGATTTTAAATGGGCCAAAATTGTCAGTTATATGAAGCCTAAAAATCTGGGATTTTCTCTAAACGGGAATTCAACTTGTAATAGGATTCCTTGACCTATTTAAAGGCTCTTTAGGGTAAAAAGAAGGGGAAAAAAAAAAACCTAAGAGGAAAAAGGGGCTGCTGCATAGAAGAATTTGCTTTTGGGAGTCTTTATGAAGAGGAGGATCTGAGGACAAATGTGAGAGCTTCATGTTGATCAACCAATGCAGATGAAAGACATAAGTTTTATTTGTTTTCTTTTCAATTTTATTATGAACTAAATTTTATTTTATAGAGCAGTGATGTAGTCTAGCAATAAACACATAATTTATTTTCTGAGTTATTTTATTTTTAATATTTCCATAATTGAGTGTTTAATTCTTATTCTTAATGCTTACTATTTTTTACAAATTATAGTTTGATCAATTAAATTACAATGAGACCGAGAGGTGATTTGTTATTTTAGTTCTAGAATTAAGCACCATTAGTTGAGCGAAAGTAGAAATGCTTTACCACGACTAGTGTGATTTTTCAAAAAATTCAAAGTACGTAATGAGTCTCAAATTAATTAAATTCACATAGAGATATGGAATTGTTAATTGAAGATATTTTTGATATTATTCGAGAGAAGATATTGAATACTTAAGGAATTTTTAATCATCAACGGGAGATTATTAGAATTTAATAATTAGGAAGAATAAATTGTGTGGGATTTGTTAGGTGAAATCAACTGCTCTAGATCCATTCTTGTCATAATTTTACACTGTTAGGTTTTTTTACGCCTTGTTAATTCTTTTTATTCGTAGATTTATTTTTATTAAATAGTTTAATTTAATTCAGAGAATAGAACGTTCCATTTATTTTCAATTTTCCAAATAGTAATTAATTTAGTGAATTTCGGTATTTAATAACATAGTTAATCTTTGTAGGTTCGACATTTGTTTTCTAAAAACACTTTACTACTTGTTACGATTCTGTGCATTTGCAGATTATTTTACACGAACAAGGTAGAATTCTAATTACACATGTAGACAAAACTAGTAACATTGCCAAAAAAACAACAATAGGTGGACAATACATTTTGAAAAAAAAAAAATCCCAAATTCTAAGCATATACTAAAACCAATTACGGTGTGATTGAATTTTCGTATGTGATATAGTTGGATATACAACTGAAAACTAAATTATTAACCGAGCAAAATATTTATGTTTTCTAGTTGTGAGCTAATTAAGGGCAAAAGATCGTGCACCAATGCACCAATCTAACACCATGATATGTGCCTAGAAAATATTCATGTCAAGCATATTGTATCATGCACTGTTTAAACTAATTAATTGGAAAATGAACTCCTAAATATTTCCTAAATATTGAGCACAACTCCTAAATATTTAACTCCTATTTTTTTCTTCTCAAGAGCTGAAATAAACCATTGCTCAACAGTAATTCCTCATGGCTTTCCCACTTGAAGATATTTTAAGTGCCCACCACAAATATATTTGGAGTGAAAATTAAGTACTAATCCTCAAATGCAATAAATTAAGTTCCTAGTTAAATTTACACACATCTCCATTGATTAATACAACATAAACAGTATGATATTTTCTAAAGAAAATTTGGATGTTTAAATTTAATTGGAGAATTTAAACACTTAGAAAATGTATCTAAATTTTTTCCAAATATCCAACTTTAAAATAGAGGATCCAGGTGGACTTGAACCACCAACCTCCCAAACCATGTAATTTGAGAGTTCTCACAAGTTTGAGCTTATAGATCTATGTACAGGCAGAACCAGTTTCTCAACCAAAAAAAAAAATACAGGTAGAACCCAATAACAACCCAATTACACCGTAATGTAAGTTTCTAACACATTCCACCAAAAATAAATAAGATTAAAAAGAACTGACACATGCATTAATACAGATTAACTAAAAATTCAAAAAATCAATCAAACCCATCACTGCCAACATAATCATTCAAATTAGAGATAAGTAGCCAAAACTGCATTCATTGAGAATAAAAAAATTACACAACCTCAAACTAAGTCTACAAAAATTAGGCCTACAAATTGCACAATACAGATCCAATCTACATACAAGTTTAGAAAATTTAGCTTTACAAATTGCACAATTCAAATCAAAACCCTGTCATTTGCCCAGAATTTCCCAAGCAAATGAAAAATGAACCTTCTCATTAACAAATTTTCAATTTCACAATAATGAATGTGAAATAACTAACCTCCCTGCTCTCACGTGTACAAGTTCGAATGTCCAAATCAAGCACTTGAGGAGACCTAAGGAGAAGTGGCATTGAAAGATGCAACGCCGCCTAGGAAGGAGAGGAATCCGGAACTCTAAATACACACAATCAGCACCGAGATGAGGAGCAAAGCGGCAGCAGAAAAGGCAACGCCGCCGAGGAAGGAGAGGAATCTGAAACTCTAAACACACACGATCAACGTCGAGATAAGGAGCAATGCGGTGGCGGAAAACGCAACGCCGCCCAGGAAGGAGAGGAATCTGAAACTCTAAACGCACACGATCAACGTCGATATAAGAAGCGATCAAACGCCGATCTAGGTCTCGCAATCGGAGAACGACGAGAGCACAACGAGGTAGAGAGGAGAAAGAGAGGACCACGAATATGAAACTGAGAATGAGAGAGTTGTTGTACAATAGGGGAATAATAAATAACTAGCCTCAAAGCACGTGCGAAGCGCGTGCTATGAGGCTTTTTTTTTTTTTTTTTAATGTTATAATTTTTTATTCATTCAAATTTAAGGTTTACATATTTTCTCATTAATATTATAGCACGTGCGAAGCGCGTGCTATGAGGCTTTTTTTTTTTTTTTTTAATGTTATAATTTTTTATTCATTCAAATTTAAGGTTTACATATTTTCTCATTAATATTATGTATTTAAAATTTATAAGTGGATAAAGCAATTTGAAAATTAATAAGAAAGTGACCCTATTTTTTAGGCAATTTTTTAGTGGAAATTAGAATTGTATTTTTATCTTATTGTCCTTTAGTTTTGTCTCTACTTAAACATAGAGGTGTATGGGCATTTTTGAACAAAAAAATGAAGATCCCAAACAGAGAAAGCCCCTTAAATAGTAGTATAGATAAAATATTTCTATTTACTTTTTTAACATTTATACAACCGTTGATAAATACTTTCCTTCAACATTTTTTTAGTGAAGTTGATATAAGTATGTGGATTTTCGTGGATTTCCTTCCTTTTTCAACATTTTTAGTGACCGTTGATACAATTATGTGAATTTCCTTCCTTTTTCAACATGTTTTAGTGACTGTTGATAAAAGTATGTGAATTCTTTCTTTTTAATCCACAGTTGATTACAAGTGTAGAAACTTAAAGCTTTTATTAACCTTTTTCAACGTCTTTTAGCGATTGTTGATAAAAGTATGTGGATTCTCCTTTTCTAATCAACGATTGATTATAAGTGTAGAAACTAAATGCTTTTCTTGACATTTTTTAGTAACCGTAGATAAAAATATGTTGAAAAAACTCAAGTTTGTTGTAGTGTAACCCGGGATCAAAATAAAGTGGATTTAAGTGCACAACTCACTCTAGTATTAATTAGCGAAAGAAAGAAATGCAAGGATATAGATTCATAATAAAGGCAAAGAGAATATCCATTAAAGTATTGAGCAAATGGTACATATAATTGTCTTCAATGCTACATAACAAAGTGGGGAGAATGAGGGAGGTGATGAATAGACACTAATCGTACCACCACACACACACAAGCACGTACTATTTCCCAAGTCAAAGTAGTAAATATGGTTATTGAGTTAATTTCAAGACTTGAGAGTTGAATTGAATTCTCCCCCTCTTTGATTCCATGTTTTGGGATTTCTAACATATTAGGGATGAACTTATTATCCATCTCTTCATAAGAATCAAAGCTTTTGGTTGTTAGATGCTTAAAAAAATGGCAACCTTAAACTTTGTTCTTAGTTAGATAATAAGATTAGTTGATTTAATGATTATTTAGGGTAATTCATTGACCAAACCTGATTTTTGTGTTTACCAAGGGGAATAACCCCGTAAGGAACTTGCTAAATATATGAGAACTAGTCAAATTTCATAATGGAGTGGTGATTTGTCAATTGTTTCTTTTTATTTTGATCATGTCATCTAAGTAACTGAAAGTGATCACTTAAATATTAGGGAATAAAATTACTCATGGACTAATTATATATATATATATATATATTTTTGTGTGTGTGATACAAGAATTTCTATTTCTAATAAAATGATAACAATGAACTACGGCTCTCTCTTTACATTATTTCACTATTATGGGTGCAATTAAAAATGACTCCTTAATGGGGAATGACACCTCTTTTAAGCCTTAAATTCTTAATTAATTTTTCTTGCCTATGGCCCTATACCCAAAAAAAAATCTCATTTGTGTCTTAGGCCTCTTGCCTTGGTGATAAGAGAAATGATCATGGATCAAACGTCATCGATTCAAATTCTAACGTACATATTTTCTTTTTTGGATACATTCTAATTGAAAAGTGAGAAAGAATTTAAATCATGAATGTCTAACTCATTAAGAAGATCTTTAGAAAAACTTTAAAAATTCCTAATTAATTATCAAGACTAAATGTTATTTAAGTTTGAATCTATTTAACATAGAGTCATTCCCAAAAGTTCTTGGGGGGAAAAAAAGAATAGAAAGAAAAAGAACATCAATCCCAAAATGGATATAACAGCTCCACCAATTGCAAATTAGTAAGTAAAAGAAAAATAGTTATTTCCTTAAAAATACAAATCACATCTACCCACTCAATAACGGATGATGATAATACTAGTAACAATATAATAATAGAAAATGCTAAGGTTACAAATTTCTAATGTGGCGAGTGGATATAGATAAGTGAAAAAACGATGTTATACGCTATTTTACTAATCTTATTTATCAACTAAATTAAGGCTTAAGTTAAACTTTATGTCATCTTGCTTTGCATTTTCCTTTTGCACTTAAACAGTTAAACTCATGGAAAAGATGTATAATACTGAAGGAAATTCATATAATTGCCGCATGTGTATGATTTATTATTTCACTTATACAAAGAAAGTAGTGAAACCAAAATAAAATCGCCTGACTCATTTTTAATGTTACACTTTATGCTCCAATTATAGTATATCATGCATAGTTTTTTTTTTTTTTTTTGTGATTTAAAATTTTGCTACTTTATAAGAAAAAATAAATGAATGTGTGACAAACTACAATTGATACATAGAGAATATAATGGATTTTCATTCAACATAATAAACTCATTCAATTATCGTTATGAATGCTTTTTCTATCTTCTAAACACGTGTCTTCCTTGTATCTTTTAAAATATTATTATGTCTAACATATTTAATTTCTCTTAGATATGATACAAAAAATTCTGGAAAGGATAGCGCAACAAGAACAAAGTGCTTTGATTAAATAAGTTGACAAACAACGTTGGACTCCGCTTCATTGTGCTGCATACTTTGGTAGTACTTATTATATCACAAAAGTGTTGCTGGAAGTTGATCGATCTATAGCATATATGAAAGATGCAAAGGGCATGACAGCTCTTCACATTGCAGCTCATCCAGGCCATCGTTGGGTAATGGAAGATATTTTACAATATTGTCTTGATTGTTACGAACTAGTTGACGAGAGAGGCTGGAATGCACTCCATTTTGTCGTGAACTCATCTAATAGTAATTGGGCTGACTTTGGAGTGAAGTACATCCCAAAATTTTCATTACTCAACAACCTTTTAAATGAAAAGGATGCCCATGGGAACACCCTCTCCATCACCATTCCAAATCATTGCATTATATAAAGGATGTCATGTGTCATGATAGAGTTGATAACATGGCCTTCAACAAACAAAACCTCAACGCTTACGACATCGCTTTAACTAGTGAAGAATTATCTGATAAAAACGTAAAGAAAATTTAATTTTATTTCATGGGATATTTTTTTTCTAATGGAAACTATGAGGACATTGTTTCCTTTTTTTTCCTTTCCGGTGTTGCATATTTATTTCTTTTATATTTATTAAAAAAATCAATTAAGATATTATATAAAAGAGATATAAATTACAAATAACTCTTTTGATTTTGACTTGCTTTCAATTCAGTCTTATAACTTTAACTTTTATAATTCTTCAATATAATCCTTCCATCTACGTTCAAGTTTCAATCAATATCAATATGTATTGTCAATTCCATCAAAAGTATGTTATTTTGAAAAGTATAAGATCCTAAAATTATGGGAATATTGGACGGAACACTAAATGGAAAGATTAACTTGAAAATAAATTAAAGTTAGAAAACTTACTTGAGAAAATAAAACTTAAAAAAAAAAAAAAAAAAAAGACTAAATTAAAAATAGATTAATGCTGAATGGTGTCATTTGTAATTAAGCAAAAAAAGAAATTAAAAAATGTTAAAACTATTTGACCCTGCATATATGCCAATATTAAGGTGGAGTACTGAGTTGCTGCTGCTGCCACGCTAGGGGCTGCAAGAATAATTCTGCCTCTCACCTCATCCTTTCAAAATGTGTGCATTCCTGTGCCTTGCTGGCTATTCCCTTTCTCAAATCCTAATTATTAGTGTTCTACATGTTGCACAGTTTATGCAGATTAGAAGTGCATTTAATTACAAACGTCTTCGTGCGGAATTTCGAAGACCCTTAGAAAATGATATCCTACCAAGGAGAAAAGATTATGAAGTTGAGCGGGATCCTGTCCATGCTGAGCAAGAACGTTTGAAAGCTGATTGGAAAGCCCGTAAAGACCGATTTGTTTCTATCATGAAAAAAGCAACCAAAACCCATATGTTATTGGACACACTCATTGCAACCGTGGCTTTTACAGTAGGAATTACCATGCCTGGAGGTTTCATTGGTCAAGAAGGCCCACACCCAGGCTCTGCAGTTCTGACGAGAAATACTGCTTTCAAAACATTTATTATTACAACTACCACAGCCATGGTGCAATCTTGTTTTGCTGCCTTTATCCAACTATTCATGCCACTATTGTCGCATTTCTTGAATTGTATTGTCTATTGTTGGGTAGGTCATTTGTGAGTATATTTTAAATTTCTGCAGACGGAATTAGTTTTTCCATTTCCACGTGCTTGCGAACCAGTGTAGTATCCGGAGACTGTTACGTACTTGGTACAACTGTTCAGTTATTGCATCTTCACGCTTTATTAATTTTTCAAATTGTTCCTTGTATGACTATTTAAATTCTGTTGACTCAGTGTGGTTATTTAATAAGAATAATTTGATTATCAAATGTTTGAGCAACTATGAGCAATTTTGTAATTAATTAATTGACAAGTGCTGTAACATAGGCAGGTCTATATATGATCCGATGCCACCCCTCCATAAATGCAGGAAAATAGTTTAGGCTAGTTAGCTAATTACCGAGTCAATCTATCATATTCTCAAAAAAAAAAAAAAAAAAGTCAATCTATCATATATTATACAATATATACATTTTTCAGAGTTCTTTATTATATATGTCTTATTTTTCTACCAATTGTGGTAGAAAAATACCTCTAGATGTCACTTTTGCATAAGATTAATTGTGAAAATATTATGACTTTAGAAAACCTTCAAAAACAAAAAACTTAAAAATAAATTAGAGACACACAGTACAACACCAAAAATTTACATGGTTCGCTTTAGCCTACCTTCATGGATAGCAATGAGAATAAGAAGAAATTTCACTAGCAAATTTAAAGAACACAAAATGATGTAAAGGTACAGTAACAAAACCAAAAATATACCCAAATATTTTTCTTTAACTCAACCAACAAACCAAGTTAAATAAAAATTAATTCACAGCTCTCTGCACACGCTTAGAATAACAAGCTACATCTCATGTATATACTACCCAAAAAAAAAAAAAAAAAACGTAATCAATGTCAGCAAAATGATCCATGCAAGAAAGTCAAGCATTTAACCTAGGTCTAAACATAAAAATTTAATCTTGCATTTTATAAAGGTGTGCAACACAAGTGTGAAGAAACAAATCTGATCTTGCATCTAATAGAGCATGCAATTCAAGTCACGCTTGACGAATCTCCACTTGCCTTGAAATGAATCAAGCCTTACAAACAAAATTTGCAGACTGTCAAATTTAAACAAATTGTCCCCACTTTGTTAGACTTCTCTCAAGCCATAAATGCCCCAAGTGCTAATCTTCTTGTAATTCTTAGTAAATTATGATTCTTCTTCTTCTTATCGGACTTGGATTTTTTTTTTTTTTTTTTTTTTTTTTTTTTTTTTTTTTGGGGACTGGGTTGACGAGAGTAACATGACTTGTGGGATTGATCAATGTTTGTACTATCCAAGCCATGGTTTGGCTTCAAAGGAAAAAAAGAAAAGAAAAGAGAAAGTCTAAGGACACATCCAACTCCATATCCAAATCCATAACATGTTTAAGTCTCATCTTGTGATCGATGCACCTAGATTTTATTTATTTATTAAATTCCTACGTAAGTCTCATTTGTAAATGCTGAAATCCAATCATAAAATGACACCCAAACAAGTAGTGAAATTGGACATAGATTAGGGTGTGGTCATAGTTCTTCTCAAAAGAAAAACCCTAGCAAAGAAAAGTACCTAGTGGAATCATTAACAAAAACAATGGCAAAGAGATATACAGCGAATAGAGAAAAAAAATTTGAGAACGTAAGGATATAAGTTTTCTTTCAAAGCTATGGGCTGTGATTGGCTGTGGTGGCAATAATGGGGTTTAGGAGAGAGAGAGAGAGAGAGAGAGAGAGAGAGAGAGAGAGAGAGATTTTGTTATGTCCACGAGGGAAAGTTTGTCAAGTGATGGGCATAAGATCAACTTGCAGAAATTCTAGGACACGTTTTTATTCAAATTAAAATTTTCTAATTTATATTCCGCGTCATTTTAATTAATCACACAACAAAAAAAGTAGCAAATGTGTTAATAATAACAAACCATAAAAAACCTATTAATTTTTTTTCCCCCAGGGGGAGGAGAGTTATTAAGGAAAATAAAAGTAATCAATACTCAAAAAGTTTGTTGATAAGTACTTATTGAAAGAATGTGAGGTAGAAGATCATGAAATTTGTAAGCCAAAATTCTTGTAATTTTTACTGTTGCTCATCAAAATAACAGTCCTTGTACTAATAATAAAGATACCGATAATCCTAATTTAATCTTTTGGTATAAATATAAATTTTGGAAAAAGATAGGACTTCACAAAAATGAATATACATATAGGTGCGCAATTGAACCAACTGCACCAACCTAAGACAAATACAGATCAGGGGTCCAAAAATACCAGATTAAGGTTCAGCGCATGAATTAAAACATGAATTGAAAGACTTCCTTAGGATGGCGCTCCAGTGTCTCAAAGATTGGAAACTCCACTCAATCACCATCAAGAGCAAAGACTACTCTTGTGGTTGTGGTCATGGTCAATGGCGTCAGGAAGCTGTTCGTCGTGGTCACTGGCGATGGGTGGTGTGCTGCTCTGATACCATTTTAAGCATTGGGAAGTGTGTAGGCTTAAAATTAATTACACTAACACAACATCATACCAATCTGTCCCTCATAAGTATGCTACTCAAAACAGCTATGATGAAGGAAAACATTCACCTCACATTGAATCGTTAGCTATAACATATTGAATTTATGTAGCACAAACATGTTTTTAGTTTACTAATAAGCCAACTCTGCACAGAAAACTTTTTTCTTTAATCAAAATGCTTTGTTTCTTTAGAAAGAAAGAAGGATGTGGCTCACATGATTCTAGACTGCAACAAAAACAAAGAGTATTGTCTTGCAGGGAAACAAAAGCACCATGAGTTACAGAGATTAAAGAAACATCTAAGACAAAGCAAAATAAAACAATATAATAGCTTATATTCTCTTCTTCAACAAAAGAAAGGGTAATAGCTCTAATAAAAAAAAATGAGTGCAAAAATATAAATTGGTAATGAATTTACCAAAAAACACTCCTCCCTTTTTTTCTACGGAATGTGTTTGATCCAAATGCATTCCTCCTCTTCGTTAAATCAGCTGCATCTCCTTGAATCCCCTTCTCCAAATTTATTACTAACAAATATGATAGTCCTTTAAGCGGATGTAAAGGTAGGAAAGCAATTAATATGTTAAATTACACATGTACTGATAATACAGAAATCATATCAAGAAAAGATTGGAAAACTATACTGCTGCAGAATTGAAACATTGTGATCACTTGAAATTAAAACAAGCTGATCTAGTCCAATTGAAAAATCACCACTGGAAGATGGAGGTGGTTCTAATGTTCCTAACACCCAGCAAGTAAATCATCTTATATTAAAATAGCATTAAAAAAAATTAATTCAGTGGCCCATACAACAAGAATACAATTAAAAAGCTGTGTTGCACCAAGTTACAGTAGAAGAACAGCTAATTTTGACGAAGATAATATAGGACAATGGCATAGGCACAGGCATCAAAGGTTGGAAAAAGAAGTCCAACATCAATGATAGCTAAACGTAAAACTTGAACCCTGCTACAGCGTATAATCTAGCTACAAATAGAAGTTCTCAGAGACTCAGACCAACATAGGAAAGAGCAAGGAAAGGGCTAAATTGTTCTTCAAGTAGACTAAAAAATTTGAAGTAGTTATACAAAGATATTCATAGAATACAGGAAACTTAGTGGTTTACAGGTGCTACAAGAAGCCCAAAAACAAGGTTGAAGCCCTTAAGAAAGAAATGTTGCCCAGCAATACAACTAACAAGGCCCTCCATGCACAGAATGAGGGGGGAAATTAACAAAAATAGTTTAAAATTTAAAAAATAAATGATTCATGAAGCCAAATCCAAGCAATTGAAGGCGTTGTCAACTTCATTCCATTTTTAGGTTTCATTAATTGCATTAGATTGACTTCGTAACACATAAAAACAGACTCTACTCATTACTCTTCATGGCACTATACAATCTATAATTGTAGCTTTGTCAAGAAGCACTCTACTCATTACTCTTCATGGCACTACACAATCTATAATTGTAGCTTTGTCAAGAAGCAAATATATGCTAAAAAAAGTGTTTAATATTAAGAGTAACTAACCACAAACCCATGCAATGCGTGCGAATATATATATAAAACATGCAATAAGGTGTAATAATAAAAAGTAAGACTTACTTTAAGTATCTCCATTTAAAAAAAAAAAAAAAAAAGAAGTTTTTTACAAGTATTCTTTATCTTTTTATCTATACAAATATATCATTTTATTATTTGTTTTTGTTTGATTAAATTTTTTTTAAGGTGAACCATATTTTTTATTAAACAATATTTGCCTAATATACAACTATACTTTATAAGTTTCAAATTAATTATTCGAATTTCTCATCTCTTAAGGAATAAGAAGATTATCACGATAATCAAAACTCATCACAAATTACAATGTTATCTTAACCAAAATTAAAATGAAACCAAAGGAATAAAAGATAGACTTTATAATAATTTATTATTCAAAAAATTGGTAGGCATATTCAAATTCATAGTCATGTAGATTGTGTTTTGATATAAACTCAAATTCCTATTTCAAAAAAAAAAAAAAAAACCCTTAGTATTAACCCAAACCAAAATCCAACCAATGCTATAAAGGAAGAGAAAAGACTTTGTAATGGGAAATTGAAAAAACACAATACCAAAACACATGTTTGAAAACAAAACCATCAACCTTAATTAGAGTATAAGAAAGAACAAAAATTCACCAAAAGAAAGTAGAGAGAGAGAACTCAATTCTTGTGTGAGAAAAATATAAATTGAATGGAAGAAATGAAATCAAATTTATACAAAATAAAATGGGAAGAAGAAGAGTTAAATTATAAAAAATAGAAAAGAATGAAGGAAGTGTAGTGACGAAGTAGAGAGTAGTGGGGGAGGTAAAGAGGCAAAGAGAGAAGGAAAAAGTTGAAGAAATTGTAACCATAGGTGTGGAATAATAGAGAGAAGAAGAGGTTTTTGTTTTTGTTTCTTTTTTTCTTTTTCTTTTTTCTTTTCTTTTCTTTTTTTAAGAAAAGTGAGAAGAAAAGTTTAAAAAAGAAAATAAGAGATAGAAAATAAGTGGATGATGTGGCTCATTGATTGGATAGCAAAATTTATTGCATATATATATATATATATTTAGAAGGATGGAAAAAAAATGACATTCAATGTTCAAACGAGTTTTCAATATAGACCATAGACAATTAAAGTTTATGATGGTGTGTAGTACATCATGTTGGCCACAAATAATTAATTTTGCAATAGATAATCAATAAATATATCATTTTTTTTTTTATAAGTAAAAAGGTGTATATTCAAAGAGCTACCTCAAGAAAATAAATATATCATGCCACTTCTATTTTGACATTGGTAACAAAATTCTAACATTTCTTCATCAACATCAAGCCCCTAACTAAAAGAAAGTTTGCTATTTTCAATGGTTGAAACCGTTGAAAAAAGTATTAGAAACTGTCGAAAAAGTATTTTCAACGGTTTAAGTAACCGTTGAGAATCGCCACTGAAAACTATGTCGAAATTTTTTTTCTACAACCTATGTGACCGTCGAAAAATGTGATTCACCTTTATCGACAGTTATTAAACATCGAAATATTATTAAAAACTGTTGAAACATATGTTGTCTTGAAATAAATTTCAACAATTTGAAACTGTTGAAATAAGTATTTTTTTTTTAATAAATAAATAAACAAATTTGGATGCTGTCCTTCACATGATCAAAATTTAATAACCTTATTCAAAATATAAACATAAACACAATTATGCAATTCCAAATTAAACTCCACTCTCATATAAATACTAAAGCACCAATCTAATTTTCAAGTATTCAAATAGTTCCAAGTTTTCAAAATGGCTAATTAAAAGAAAAAAAAAATTGAAAACAATTATGCTCCATCAATTATCCTCAAGTATCAGATATATGAAGAAGTGCCACTTCCCAACAAGAAGGCCAGGCTCATGGCAAAAGCTAGTATCAATGAAAAAAAGATGACACATCCTTTCTTCATGTACTTCCCTACAGAGGACACCCCATCCCTCCTCCCATAAAACACATACATCCAATACATCCACTCTAACAAGCGCATATCCACCCAATTTGCTCCAGGTTTCATTGTTGATATTACGTTATTGTGTGCATCAAGGACAACGTGTAAACCATATAAATTAGGTAAGACTTAGGCCTCGTTTGGGAGAAAGGAATTGAATGAAATGAAAATGAATAAAAAGAATATTTTTTTTTTTTTGATAAGTAAGAATGTTATATATACGAAAGTCTACTCTATGCATGAAAAACATAGAGCAAACCTAGGAAAAACAAGAAGAAAACTGAAAAAACAAAAAAGAAAATCAAACAACAGATAAACTACAAAAGATAAAGAGAGCTAAGAAAAGAGGGGAGAGAATCACTAGTCGTGAGTCCCCAAGCCCGAGACCAATCAAAAAGAGTCCCACTAAAAGAGGCAATCATCTGAACACCGGAATTATCCAAATCTTCAAAAGTCCTCCGATTCTGTTCCTTTCAAATACACCTTAGGATACACAGCGGAACTAAGTTCCAAATCTGAGACGAATGCTTCCCCAACCAATTCCACTAGTCAAAAAGCAAATCTGAGATCAATCTAGGTATAACCCAAGACAAACCAAAAGTTATTAAGACAAAGTTCCACAACCGATAAGCCATCTCACAATGACAAAGTAAGTAGTCTACCGTCTCTCCACAATGCCGGCACATAATGCACCAATCTACAAAATCCAATCCCCTCAATCTTCTCAAGTTATCACCTATTAGGATCTTATTCCAAGCTGCACGCCAAACAAAAAAAGAAACTCGCCTAGGGGCCTTTACTTTCCATATTCCTTTCCAAGGAAAGACAATTGAGGGAGAATCTCGCAATTTGTTATAATACGACCGAATGTCAAACTCCCCATTGGGCTTCAACTTCCATCTTATCCGGTCTCTAACATCCATTAGAGGAATATTAGCTCCCAATATACGAAGAAAATGCAACCCTTCGTCCATCTCCTAATCATTACATTCTCGAATAAAACGAACATCCCAAAATCTTCTATCCTCCGCCCCCTGCCTTAACAAAGAAGTTTCTAAAGATGCCTCCTTGTCCATAACAATACCATACAGCCTTAGGAAAGCCACTTGGAAAGGTTGATCCTCATACCCCCCATCCTACCAAAATCTCACTCTATTCCCTAACCCAACAACAAACTAACAATTCTTGCTAAAATCCTCCCATCCCATGCGAATACCTCTCCACAAACAACACCCATGAACTCCCCTACCTAGCTTTGAGGTCCATCCCCCCCCCCTCCTCCCCAAATTCTTCCCCATATTTTGAAGCTACCACCATCCTCCATAACCGACCCTCTTCCATCCCAAACCGCCACAACCATTTCCCCAATAAGGCCCTATAGAAAGTAGTAATTTTCTTATTCCAAACCACCATTAGCTATAGGCACACAAACTTTATCTCAACCAACCAGATGAATCTTGTTATCACCCATAGAAAGTCTCTTTGCAACTTTTCAATCTTATTAGCCACATAAGTAGGAATGGTGAATAGAGATAGAAATAGGTAGGAAAGCTAGATAACGTACTCTTGAGTAACGTCAAACGACCCCCTTAGACATAAACAACCTCTTCAACCCGGCTAATTTTCGCTCAATTTTTTTCAAAATAGGATTCCAAATTGAAGGGAATTATGTGAAGCCCCAACGGCATGCCAAGATAAGACATAGGCAAAGTTCCAACTCTAACAGCCCAAAATTTTCCGCTAGGGCATGCACATCACCAACCTCCCCAATTGGAACCATTTCACTCTTGTGCACATTTACCTTCAAACCTATTACCGCCTGAAAACTGAGTAACAACAACCGAATATGAAGAATTTGCTTCACATCTGCACCACAAAATAGGATAGTATCGTCTGCAAACAAAAGATGTGAAACACATTCCCACCACCCCCTCCTACCCTCAACTTTAAAAACCGTGGATCAAGCCAGCTCCTCCACTCTTTCAACATCCATTTCATTCCCTTATGAACTCCCAAACAGAGCCTTAAGTGAGGAGCTACCTAAATTTCATTAACTGTGTGGATCAAAAAGTCAAGCCAAAGGTAAAAAATTGAAATTAAGAGTATTGACAGACCAAAATGAGCAAGTCACTTAATATAAAAACACATAGATCGGCTTCACACACAATGAGCAAGTTAGTGGAGCAAGAGAATCAGTGCACTACAAATATTGATAATGTAAATGAAGTCAAATTGACTCAATAAAATACCAAGGTTTCCGGAGAATAATTTATCTTAGATCAACCTGACTTTTCTTTGCTTAGAGACACGGTCATACTCCACATGATAGAAATAAAAATCACAACAGCCTAGAACCTATATAAGGAGGTTCAAAAAACAAATGCCATGAATTGGCACCCCTTACGATGAAAATGATCTATAAAAAAACACCAAACACACCTCTGTTTTAATTCCAAGTGCCAATGACAATACAGCAGCTATAATCAAGATGATAAGGTTTAAATCTTGCCAAGCTTCCCCAAGGAACCTCTGCAGGAAAATAATGGAGCATGGAAACAAATAAAGAAAAAGAAAAAGACATAAACTCAAAGAAAAAGAAAACCCATACCCAAAAATTTTCTTTATTCCTCCTTGCTATTTCTTTTATTTTACAATGTCTATCGCTTTGTGCTTGCCTCATTTATATGCAATTGGTGACCTTAACCCAAGCAGGAATAAAGCAGTTGGTTCTTTATTTGCTAGCTACAACTAAAGAAAGTTTTAAATAGCTATAAAAATTTATATTCCTTTATATAGTTTATTTAAGATTGTATCATTCCCTTTTTGAAAGCTTGTATCATTCCCTTAGGATGCAATAAAGGCAAAAACTTATCTTAAGTTGAAATGATTACAGACCAACTAAAACTATTGAAAAATTAAGTACAAATTCTCTAAAAATAGAAAGGCAACTACCAAAAAGTGCAAAATACTACAAGCCATAAAACATTGACAATGGCATGGTCAAAATACAAGAATAATGCTTTAGGGTGCAGAGGAAGGCAACAATATAGGAAACTATTGAAAGAGAGAGAACAGACGTGTATGAATACTTAATTTATATATTGCTGCGTGTGTATTTCTGTACATAGATGGACAACATATATAGGCCCAATGCTAGTTGACTAGAGGGGACAAAGGATCCTTGATTGAGACTAAAATCAAGGACTTCCAGTGACTTTAACATAGAGCTTGATGCAAAATGTCTAATTAGCTAGCTAACAAATAATAATGCCACTAACCTATTGATGGATTCCTTACACTCTAATTTTAGGAACTTACTACTCCAACTTGAACATCATCATGTATTTAGGGAAGCTAACCAATGTGCTAATGCATTGGCCAAGTTGGATTCTTACCTTCCACCATTTTTTATGGGGCAGGTACCCTTTGAGCTATAACTCATTGGCAATCATGATTTGGTCATTATTATCCTTTGAATAGGTAACTGCTGCAATATGGATGAAACATGTTGTCATGGGACACTTCCATTTCATCGCAACAAAAATGGATGGTTGAAGCTTCGTCATCCATTCCATGTCAGTTGCATTAGAGAATACGGGAAATGCAAATATGTCAAATATTACAGTGAATTGTTATGTAGGAAACTTCCATTTTCTACCACTTTTTCCTATATAACCAAGAAGGCATACAATAATGTGATGTGGGGGAAAGGCAAAGGGGACACCAATAAAGAAGACAATGTCACAGGAAAATCCTTTCCAATATTTACTCATAACCAAATCTTGACCTCATAATTTAAATCAGTTATAATATACAACAAAAATTCAAATGGTGACTATGAATATTATCATGAGTTGACATGCAGCTTATACTTCACAGAGCAGTTATAATATATTACAAAAAAGTTATTTAAGGTCAAATTTTCCCTACATTGTTCCCAAAGAAGAAACAAAGTATATAGGGTACAACAAAGTATACCTTGTTGTTTATCAAAGCAATGATGAACAACATGGTACAACAAAGTATATATTGGTCACTGCTTTGCAACTACCAGCACACAACTTCACAAAATTTTTGATCTATTGCATTAGAGCCTCCTCTAACAATATTCTTCCATTAAACATTGTAGCATTTCTCTGAATCCAAACATGATACATTGATGCAGCCCAAACTAGTTTTCAAAGGGAGGATTTGAACCCTCTTTTCCGCAGATTAGTTAAGGGGAATTATTTGAACCCTCTTCTCCCCTTTCTTCTCTTCTTAGAGTTTTATTTGTCAAGAAACTCACTTTATCATCAAGGTACTTCATCAGCCTATAATTTTGTCTAGTACTTACTCCTTGAAGGGAAATTTCTTAAACCAAATCAATTCAAACAGATTAGTCTAATGGCTCCTTTTTCCCTTCACTGCCCTCTAGCAAATTAAGCTCATACAATGTCTAATGCCATATTCGAACTAAAGATTAGTCTGAAACCAACAACCAGCCAATATTGGTGAAACCAAAACCTCTGGGACATGGTCCCATAAATACACCAGGGAATGTAATCCCAAAAAATCAGTACAATTCCTGATTTTATAATTGTTTTTTAGAAAATAGTCGTGGTTTCACTACAATATTTCACAAAGAAACTATAAAATCAGAGTAACTTATTATGAATGCTATGGCTACAGTTTAAAAAAAATAAATAAATAAACAGTGAGGAACAAAATAGGAACCTAAAAGCTTGAATACTAAGTTGTAAGCTCTAATAAGCATTTTTAGTACATTAGTTTTAGCTGCGAGATTTATTTATTTATTTATTTATTATTTTATTTTTTTTAATTCAATATCTATAAATAATTAAGAAGATAACCTATTTTCCTTCATTTGCCTAAATTATCTCACAAATCAAATAGAGCAAAACTGAAAAATATAAAATAAATAAATAATAAAAAGAAATACAAGGTAGAGCATTCATGGGGGGTAATAGGAACATACTCTGGAGCTTCTTGTCCATATATTTGTTTGCAAAAACTACAAAAATTCAAAAACAAATTAGAATCTAGTTTGTAAAAACAATGAAATTGAAATGAAACCCTAGAACAAATTGCAGATGAGAGAGAGAGAACAAGAAATTACTTCTTCAAGCCCCTAATTATAAATTCCATCAATCATTAATCCGAAATTGTTTTTCCACCTCTAATGTGTTATGTTATGTTTTGAGGCAGTATTAGGGTTCAAATTAATTTGGTTAAGTGTGAGATTGTCCTGGTCGGCTTAGTTCGTAATGTGATAGCTTAGCTAGTTAGCCTAATGTAATAACTTAGCTAGTTTGTTGGGTTGTTCTGTGGGAGCTCTTCCCATGACCTATGAGGGTTCGCCTCTTGAATCATCATTAAGGCAAGTACTACTTTTAAAAAAATAATAATAAAGGTTTTATTACTAAAAGACAACTAATAAAAAGCACAAGTTACGCTAAAAAAATACCTCTCAATTACAAGCAAAAGAAAGTGATTCAGTTGACAATCCATAGAGTAATCTAACAACAAAGATCTTCAATTGCATTTTAGAAGCTTGCACGTCTTCAACTGCACAAGCAGCACCAGTCAACGAATAAGAAACTCCTATAGCAAGGAAAAAGAGTGACTGCTTAGAGTAGTCATCCAATAATAAAGAGAACAAAGAAAGAATTGTTTCAAACACCCCAGTACCACTCAAACGCCATATTAAGGTGAGTTCTTCTTGGGATGTTATTGTGGAACAGGTGGAGAGAAGATTAGCCAGTTGGAAGATTTTTTTAAGTAGCTGGTAGGAAAAAATTATTTATGTCAAAGGATGGTAGAGTCACTTTGGTTAAAAGCACTCCCTCAAGCTTACCCATCTATTTAATGTCTATTTTGTCCATGCCTACAGGAGTTGCTAATAAACTTGAAAAGCAGCGAACAGATTTTTTTTTGGGGGTGGTTTATGTCACGCCCCGAACCCAAACGGGTTCAAAGCATTAGAAAAAAGAACCATCAAGAGAACTTGTCATTTTGAATTGATTGTATTCCACAGAGATCCGAGGTTGTAAAGAGGATAAGCTGTGTTGGAGGCTGTATATACAGAAGGGTTTCTAGGTTAGATCCTATTGCAGAGCACTAGCCCCTATGGGACTTGCAAACTTCCCTTAGAAAAGAATTTACAAGCCTAAAGTCCCAACAAAAGTGGCATTTTTTCTTTGAGTTGCCTCTTCGGGGAAATCCTAACAGTGGATAACCTAAGGAAGTGAAACACTATTTGGTGAGTTGGTGTTGTATGTGCAAGGGGGATTGAGAGACAATGGACCACTTGTGGCTGCATTGTCCCATTGCTAGGGAGTTGTGGGATATGGTCCTTGCCCTTTTTGTGGTTTAGCAGGTGACGCTTGAGAGGGTTGTCAACTAACTAGCATGATGGCAAATCCGTATTGGGCAATGTTGGAATAGTAGGATATGGAAGTTCATTCACCATGGCTTGATGTGGTGCATTTGGAAAGAATGAAATTCTAGAAACTTTTAAGTGTGCAAGAGGACAACTCTAGATTTGAAGTTGCATTTCCTCAAAACATTATTTGAATGGTCGTCGATGAAAGAATGAAATTCTAGAAACTTTTAAGTGTGCAAGAGGACAACTCTAGATTTGAAGTTGCATTTCCTCAAAACTTTATTTGAATGGTCGTCGATGTAATGAAGTTTATCCTTCTCCAACTTATTAGAGTTTTTTTACCATTGTACTTTTAGAGATTAGTTTTGATGTCCATCTAGTATACCTCCTAAGATCTATGTACTTGGTTACTCCTAGTTTGTCTAATAAAATTTACTACTTATCAAAAAATCAAGTTCCTTAATGCTTGTGACCTTTGGAAATATTCAGAATCATAAAGAAAATAATAGCTCCAACTTTGAGACATTATTAAAGAGTTCCTGCATTGGACACCATTCTGCAAAATCCCACACCTCTGTCTAGCTAAAAAGACTTCTACTTATTCGACAATGCCAATGTAGTAGAGCTATTTATATAGCAAAAAATAATTAAATAAATAAAAAATGAAATAAGAGAACATATTTGAATGGCCAAGACTGCCTCTTGCTATGATACTAGGTGCTGCATTGATTGGAATTATGCAATAATCCCCAATATGGACGCAAAGCGCGCTACTAATTAAGCTAATATAGGACCCATTATTGAGGTGTACCAAGAATTCAGCCAAATGTCCAAATAACTTTTAGTGCATCCACCTACACATAGGTTCCATAGCATTAGGGGTAGTGTCAAAGCCAAAAAAGAATAGCATAAATTGATTACTACCATTAAACTCCAATATATTTGCAAATATTGGCATAAATTTTTTTACTGCCATTAAATTGTTAGGATGATGCGCCATATTTTAAATTGACAAATAGAATGAATAGATAGATAGAAGAGAGAGAGAAAGAGAGAGAGTGTGTGTTTAATATAGGAACATGTACCCTCCAGCGATGAAGCAACGACGCCCTGATGCTGTTTGAGTCGTAGTCAGAATCACTTCCCATGTTGTCCAATTTTTCATTGTCCCAGTAATCTGCATCCTTTGAATGCTGAAGAAACTCATCAGTGTCACAAGAGAGATGGCATAGTCACTCTATAATTCTCTCCATTCGCACCACTCATCACAATAATCAACAAATTGAACATCCCACTCTCTAACAAATCTCAATTTTTCCAATTGAAACAAACACCATTTGCACTCCAAATTAATGTGCATTTGAAGATGAATTTTATCAACAATGAAAATAATAACGAAGTCCAAATTCACATGCCATTCATAAAAAGAACAAAAAATCACATGCTGTTCAATTAGTAATAATGCTAATGGCTAGGTTCTTGTGATAACAACATTATAACATAATAGGCATTAAGGTCCAAACAAACCAGACTAAACTCAACACTTCAAATAAGATCTTACTCAAATGACACTTACCCATAAATATATAATCTAAACCCTAAAAAGGACATATTATGACACTTTGCACCTTTTTCTTTTGACATTAAGGGTGTCTGTGACTAGAGATTTCGAACTTAAGACCTCAAAGATCTCGTATTCTCGTGAGACCTTAGTAACCACTAATACTATTATAACCATCCAAAGACATAATTAACTAATATGGGAACTTAATCAAGTTTGCTTTAGGCTCTATAGTCTATACATAGCATCCATTAAATAAAACTTAAGAAACACATTATGGATAATTAATTATCTTAATTTGCCAGAGTCTACAACAACATTAGAGTTAAGAGGCCAGTGGAACTCACAAAAACCTTTTCTACTATAAAGACTTGAACAAAAACAGAGAGGCTGAAATTATTAATTCAAACTGACCTTTTGTAGAGAGAAAAATGAAGCCCAGTCTTCGGGCAAAATCTGTTTGGGTACGAGAATGAAGAACCAAAAAGGGACGAAAGTTGCAGAATGCAAACAAGCATATGGTTCAATCAAAATATATCCGAAGGAAGACCAAAAGCATATCATTATTCTGTTTGTTTTTTTTTTCCCCAATGGAAGCCACGAAATGACCCACCCTGCAAACAATTTCGCTCTAAAATTCATAAAGCTGAAGCCCAACCTTAAGATCTCAACCCAACATATATACAGCAGACCCACCCAACATCTTCAACCTACCCGTATTGAAATTAATCCACTTCCATCGATCGCATCATAAACTAATAATGGACACTGAAGCCCAACTCAAATTAAAATCCAAAATCCAAGAAATTAAAATTAGAAAACCAATAACAATTTTCAAATCACGTTCAAACCCTCAACTTTTTCCAAAATTACATTTTTAACCTGAAATTTTTCTTACTTAAATTTTAAATCCCAACATTTAACTAAATCACATTTCAAACCCCAAAACTCTCTCAAATTTACATTTTGGTCCTTAAAGTTCCTAAAATTTCACTTTGATCCCCAAAATTTCCAAAATAACAAAAAATCCCCCAAGCTTTTCTAAATTATGAAGAAACCCCTAAACTATTCTAAAATTTCACAAAAGCTTCTGAGGTCACAAAAATACTATTTCAACCACAAATTTCAGCAAAATAAATCGAATGCCTGCAAGATTAGTAAAATTATCCGATGCCATTCAAGATTGCATCCACAATTCAAAAAATTTGATCATTGTGTTCCTTCTTGTCTTCTTGCATAATCAAAATACTTTAAGGGAATTAATTGTAAATTTAATTTGTTGTGCCATGCTATGGAATTAGGTAAGCCCTATTTAATAACAAAAATGCAATTTATCTTTCCTTCAAATTATTCAACAAGATTATTGAGATCTTAATTTTATAAATTATTCAATTTTTAATTCTTTATAGAGTCAATGACAAATAGAAATCATTGCTTTTGTGTGATTCTATTAGGATGCTTTGTTGCCGTCTTTGAGAATATCTCAAAAGTTTATTGACTCAAGGTGGATCTCAGCATCAAGGATCCATTATAAATAATTTTGACTTGAAATATAAGTCCGGTTTGGATACAGCGTTTGTGTGTCTGCGTTTCCAATTTGAATGTTTTGCCTCTTTTTTTTTTTTTTCTTAGTTAGCCGTGTTTTTTGACTTTCGGTCAGTGTACTATTCAGCAACTTTTTTATTAAAAATGGGTCTCATGATACTATTCACACATTTAAAAATTATTTTGTTACAGTGTTTTCAGTTTTCAGCAAAATAAGTTGTATCCAAACGGACCCATAAGGGCAATGAATTCAAGTTTTGAAAATTTGGACATTATCTATGCCAGAGATATATATTAACATTAAATGAACAAATATTTATATCATGTAAAATATAATTAAGTAATACTATGTTTAATCCAAATTCTTCAAAAGTAATTTTTTTATAAGAATCAATAATCAATAATCAACATGAAACATAATATAAAACATATGTATATAATATGCCTAGCATAAGATGCATAAAATTTTTAATCCATCAAATAAAAACAAAAATTTTAAGCATGAATCAATGTGATAACAAAAAAAATTATATGGTAAGATAACTAATTTTTGGGAGAAATTTATAGTGGGTTAAGTGTCACACAACCTCTAATTCAAGTAATAAACTTGTCTTATACACAGAGTAGAATGAACTCTGACTTTTGCTATTATGCTAATATGTCTAATATATTGCTTAAATTTTTACAAACCAATTTCCTATGCATAGGTTTTAGAGTTATTATTGGATTGTAATTTTGTTATATTTTTTTTACAACTATTTTATATAGCAAATTATGATTAATTATTTTCTACTTTCACATATATGCATCCACTATTTTTAGTCTACTATATTAAAATTATGGAAGAGTTATAACGCAAAAAGAAAGTAGAATTTTTCTAGGTTTTAAGGTGGTAGTTGGAGGTTGGCGGGTGTAGGTTTGAGAATTCATGACAACCAAGTCATTGCTTTGCTATGAAGATGACCGATGGACGCCATAATAGTCTACCTACTCATAATAATGTATAGAAAGAAATTGTAATGAGAAATGCTACATTACATGGTACATACACAATAATTTTCTTCGTAACAATAACAAGTTTTTATTGGTATTGACTTAAAAGTCCGTTTACCAAAATAAAAAGACTTAAAAGTCCATCGTTGAGAGGACATTTTGCCAGCCAATATATGACAACTCTACCTTTATTGAATTCCAGTTTGCAACTTGCAACTTGTAAATAAAATTGTCGTTGTCACCAACATTTGTCATTAGTCGACAAGTGATATTAATTTGCCTGAACGTACGGGGTACATTTCACCGGTAAATTAACTCTATACGTACATGATATTAAATATATGCAGTTAGGTTATTTCTGCCCAAAAAAAAGTTGCATTCATCTTTTCTCTCTCTGTCTCTCAAAAAATCAAATGAGTATGGTCCTTTAAATTTTGTCGAGTACTCTATCAAATAGATTTTTTTTTAAATTTTAATTATTATTTAATAATTTAATGGATTAGATTTTGTCATGTCAACATTTCACTAATAAAAATATTAATTGTTTTGTTTACAACATTATTATATTATTTTAAGAGTATTATTAGTGGAACGCTAATATAGTAGAATCTATACTCTTAAATCATAAAATAGTGATTAGGATTTAAAGAAATTTATTGGTAGAATACCCTAGGAAATTTAGAGGATCTGAATCCGTATAAAATGAGCTGGGTAACTCTTAGGACATTTGTCAATAGACAACTGTAAAATAATTTTAATATCGTTTTTATGAAAAATATATATCAAAAAAATACTGTAAAAAAAGTTAATTATTTATTTTTTTCATAAAAAATTTCTTAAACTAGTATCTCTAGGGCATTAATTAATATTTTCCTAATTTTATTATCATAAATTCATAACCTTGTCACACTCTTTCCCGTCATATATTACTCTAGGAAACTAATTATCAATAATAATAAAAAATCATGTGAACAGTTGTGAAGTCATAAATTTTTTCATGGGGCCAAATTAAATATAATAAGGTTCTTAAGTAAAGAAAAAAATTGCTTAAATACTGTTTGATGGTAAAAAATAATGATCAGGAGCGAACTATATAGGTTAAAACTACCTCTAAAAAAAAGTCTGTTCTTCTTTCCTAAATTTTTTTAGTACGTTCAAATTTATGTGATTATGTCAATCGTCACTTTATTTTATTGTGACCAAACAGACTGATGATGTGATTTTTTTTAATTATTAGACCAATTTATGAAAGAAAAAAAAAAGACATGATATCAAATAATTGATCACAGGCATGATAGAATCAACCAAAAAAAAAAATATCCATGGTTTTTTACTGGAAAAATTAAGATAAAAACATCCGATACTAGGCTTAGCACCAAGAATTGATATAAAATCATTGTATAATTGATTAATTTCCTTTATTTATTGATAACACTTTAATATAATTTTTTTTTTATTTGGTCACTTCAAATGAAACTAGCAAAAAGGTAAACAGTGACATCTCTATTACTTAAAAATAAATAAAAAAAATAAAAAAATCTTAAGTCAAGTGTGAGCAATTTGTAAACCATTAGTTTTTTTTTTTTTTTTTTGATAACAAGTTGTAAACCATTAGCCTAAAAGATATAAGACTTGTTTACTGGTATATGTGTTTAAATAACAGTTTTCAGTTTTTTTGAAAATACGTGTAAGTGAAAAAGTATATGAAAATACGTGTAATATTGTTTAAAAACTGAAAACATGTATTTGAACTCGCGTACCAAACGGGCCATAATTTTTTGACCTTTTATTAGCTTCTGGAAAAAGCACATAACCAAATCATATAGCTCAGGTAAGAGACTTAATACCATATATCCTCAATAAACAAAGTCGCGTAGAGAGGGAGAGATTGAGAGAAAAATAGCACTGCTCAAAGCGGCACAAAATCATATCTGGAGGGAGTTAGACGGCGGCACTGGTCATCATCTAGAGCTGATTGTACGGCAAGGGGTTGATTTGAATGGACAACAAACAACCAATCGGGGTGGTGACCTATGGTTGGACCAAATTAATTTGCACATCCGTCGGCATAAGGGGGAGATTTGTATTGCTAAGGATTTGCTTTTGGAGGGATTTTTCTGTATATGGAAATTAAAAAAAAAAAAAAAAAAAAGGATTTGCGGTATGTATATGGTTGGGCTATGGGTAATTTTTGGATAACAAGTTGTAAACCATTAGCCTAAAAGATATAGGACTTGTTTGGTATGTGTGTTTAAATAACAGTTTTCAGTTTTTTAAAAATACGTGTAGGTGAAAAAGTGTATGAAAATACGTGTAATATTGTTTAAAAACTAAAAACATGTGTTTGAACTCGCGTACCAAACAAAGCCATAATTTTTTGACCTTTTATTAGCTTCTGGAAACAAGTACAGAACCAAATCATATAGCTCAGGTAAGAGACTTAATACCGTATATCCTCAATAAACACAGTCGCATAGAGACGGAGAGATTGAAGACGTGTATGAGATAGGAAATTTTTCTCCACCTCTGTAGTGGCTTTCTCTACCACCTCCATGTGGCCTTCACTACCACCTCCGTGTGGGTATTCCTCCAACTCTGTGTGGTCTGCTCTACCACCTCTGTGTGGAAAATTTCCACTTCCGTGTGGCTTCATCTCTACCCACGTTTTGTGGGTTTCGCTTTGTGGGTCTTATTGACCTTGTCCGTGGGTTCCCTTTTAATCCCAGTGGGTTCATTTCACTGCTAATTTGTTGCCGGTCATCGGTGAGTTTTTGATCCATCAATTGCAAGCGCTTTTCTTCCTTCTCAGACTAGTGGGTCCTCTTCGGCTATTCACTCCCAGCCAGCGCCAATTTTGCTCGTCCTTGACAACGATTGCGCCTTCGGTGAGTTCTCATCTTTCTGGTGGTATTTTCTCTGATGCTTTTATTGCTGGGTTTACTTGGGAGTTTGATATTATCTCTAATTTTGGTTTGGAGAAGCCCCTTAGATTGGATATAGTTGTCCTTTAACTATGAGGGTGGGTTTTATATAAACTGCTGCTTTTGTATTGGATATGAAAATTCTATCTTGGCTCACCATATTCCTTTAATTCCAATCCTGATTTGTCACCTTGCCATGAGGACTTTAGCTTGGAACTGTCGAGGTGCTAGCAGAGCCTCGACAGTTAGAGCTCTAAAGGAGCTTATTCACGAGTCAAATCCGGATATTGTTTTCCTCTCCGAAACCAAAATAAAATCTATGAGAATAAATAAGATTTGTGTTAGACTAAAGTTTGTAGATTCTTGGTGTGTTGAAGTTGAAGGTTTGTCTGGGGGTCTTGCATTGTTTTGGAGGTTGGGTGTTGAACTAGAAGTGGTTTTTTCAAATAAAAACATGATAGTGGCGCTAGTTTATTCAGACCCCCCCTGAAGCTCCTTGGCTTCTTTTTGCCATTTATGGTCCAATCCAAAGGTCCAAAAAAGAAAAATTATGGGGTTTGTTGGAGAATATGGTGTCTTCCTTTTTAGGGCCTTGGGTTGCAATCGGAGATCTAAATTGCATCAAGCATGTGAAAGAGAAATGTGGTGGATGCGCAATGGCTGAGGGCTCTGTTTGTTATCTCAGAGATTTCATGTCTAACACAGGTGCTATTGATTTGGGCTTTTCGAGTCCATCCTTTACATGGTCAAATAGGAAGGAAGGTTTGGCCAATATAAAAGAAAGGTTAGACCAATGTTTATGTGATCAAGAATGGCAATCTTTATTCCCAAAAGCAGGGGTCAGACATTTATGTAATTCGAACTCGGATCATAACCCGATTATGCTTGATACATTCCTAGACACTGATATTTTGACTCGGCCGTTTCGTTTTGAAGCAATGTGGACTAAGGAGGAGGAAATCAGATCAGTTGTGGAAAATGCTTGGCAATGCAGGGTTAATGGCTCTCAAGACTTTAAGTTAGTCAAAAAGTTAACTGTGACTAGCCATGAGCTAAAGCGATGGAACAAAAGCACCTTTAGAAATTCAAAGGAAAAAATTAAAGGCCTCAATGCCAAAATTGCTGAGGTTCAACAATCTGCCCCCACAAGGGAGAATTTGGAACTTGAAGCTTCCTTAAATTTAGAGCTTGATGAATGGCTTGATAGAGAAGACATGAGGTTACGTTAGATGTTTAGGGAATTGTGGGTTAAAGAGGGTGTCCGTAACTCAAGGTTTTTCCATCTCTCAACCATAATTAGAAAATGAAGAAACTGCATCTCAGAAATTAAGCTCGAGGATGGTACTTGGATTAGAGACCGAGAGGAAATTCAAAACTATTTTTCGGAAAAGTTCTTCTCCCTTTTCTCGTCTAGCCTCCCTCTCTTCCCAGCAAACCTAGAGAATTTAATTGAGCCTTGTGTTACTGACTAAGAGAACTCGGAGCTTTGCAAAATCCCCACTAGAGATGAGCTCAAGAAGGTGGTGTTTGGGATGAAATCCCTCAAAGCCCCAGGTCCAGATGGCTTTCCAGCTCTCTTCTGCAAGCATTATTGGGACACAGTGGGTGATCGAGTGGTTCAAGCTACCCAAAACTTCTTTCGCAATGGCTGGCTTTTGAAAGATTTCAACAAAACCTTCATCCACCTCATTCCTATAAAGAAAGGGGCATGCAATTTTAATCATTTTCATCCTATAGGACTATGTAATGTGTGCTACAAAGTGATATCCAAGATTTTAGTGAATAGACTAAGACCTCTCCTACATAGAATGGTGGATCCGGCTCAAGTGGCCTTCGTGCCTAATAGATGGATTAATGAAAATGTGGTCTTGGCCCATGAAATTGTTCACAGCTTCAAATTTATGAGAAAGAAGAAGGGTTTCCTTGGAATCAAGCTTGATTTCCAAAAAGCCTACGATAGAATGGAATGGAATTTTTTGATGACAATCTTAAAAGCTTTTGGCTTCAATCACAGCTTTGTTAATCTCATCCACTAATGCCTCTCCTTAGTTGAGTTCACTTTGCTCTTGAATAGAGGCCTTGGTCCAAGCTTCTTCCCCTCGAGAGGGCTTAGGCAGGGGGACCCCCTGTCCCCATACTTATTTATTTTGGGCAATGAGGTTCTCATGAGATTGATAAATAGGGAAGTGTCTCAAAAGAACTTAACTGGGTTTAAAGTTTCTAATACCGCACCACCCATCTCTAAACTCTGCTATGCGGATGACATTTTTTTGTTTTGCAAAGCTAAATCCTCTAAACTAGCCATTCTTAGGTGCTGTTTGGAGAAATTCTGCTCTTGGTCGGGTCAATCTATCAATGTGGAAAAATCTAGCTACTTCCCTTCCAAAGGTGTGAGCCCTCAGTTTATGAATCAAGTTAAATGTTGTTGGGGTCTCAATTTACTGCCTCAAAGTACAACATATCTGGGTGTTCCTCTCTTTCTATCAAAGAGCAAAACTCAGAATTTCGGTTATGTTAAAGAAAGATTGGACAATAAGCTCAAGGGATGAAAAAGTAAAAATCTGTCTTGGTCTGGTAGTGCAACTCTGATTAGATCGGTGGCCCAAGCCATCCCGACATATTCTATGTCGACTACTCTTCTCCTTAAAGGTCTTAGTGATCAATTAGATGCATCTGTGCGCAGATTTTGGTGGAGCCCTAAATCAAGGGCGGGTTCGTATTGGTCTCCGTTGTCTTGGTCTTCTCTATGTTTGCCACGAAAGGAGGGTGGCTTGGGTTGTAGAAAATTCTGGGATTTCAACCAAGCTCTCCTCTCCAAACTTGGCTGGTGGATCCTATCCGGGAAGGATTGTCTTTGTATTAAGATTATGAGGGCGAAATACAAGATTTGGGATAATTAGCTGGCTCATCATTCTCCTAGCAATGTATCCCCCTTTTGGAAAAGCTTGATGGGTACAAAACACCTTATTGCAAAGGCAGCTTGTCTTTTGGTAGGCAATGGGAACTCCATTAGAACATGGATTGACCCGTGGATTCCTGATCTCCCTGGATTCATCCCTACCCCGAAATTTGAAGCTAACCAAGATTTTGCTTTGGTTGTTTCTCAGCTCCTTACTCCAAACCAAAGGAGTTGGGATATTCCAAAGCTGAGTTTGTTATTTGAGGAGCATGTGATTAAGCTTATCCTAAAAATTCTCATTCCTAGTTGCCCTATGGAAGATAGTTGGTCTTGGACTATAACAAACTCTGGAATTTTTTCGGTCAAGTCTGCTTATTGGCTGTGTAAGAATGGCTCTCCTCCCTCGAATTCCGACCTTATTAGAGGCCAGATTTGGAGATCCAAAATTCATGAGCGCTTGAAGTTGTATCTATGGAGAATAGCTGCAAATGTTTTGCCTACCAAGGAGGTAATCAATATGTTTGATGAAAATATGGATGGGAACTGCCCTTTGTGTAATTCAGCTTTGGAAACTTCCCTTCATCTGTTCATGGTATGCCCGTTTGCAAAATCCTTATGGTTCCGAAGCCGTTGGGGCATGAGGATTGACTTATTGACTTTTGGGTCAACATCTGATTTTGTCAACTTCCTCTTGTTCCCCCCTTTTTTGGTTAATCAATGTTTGGGCCAGATGGAAGAATTTTTGTTATATGGTGCCACCTTCTGTGACATGGTTTGGAAACAGAGGAATCAGGTCCTATTTGGTGATGGAACTCTAAATGTTGATAGGGTGTCTATGAAGATCTCATGCCTCTTCTCTGAGCATAATATTCCAAAAGGCTCTACCTCTTATCAACAGGTTCCTTCCTCGGTTCAGACTTGGATCCCTCCCCTAGGTGCATCTTTTAAAATTAATGTCGATGTGGCTGTGGGGTCTCGCTTTTCTTCTATAGCTGCAGTGGCGAGAGACTGGAGAAGGGAGTTGGTATTTGCCGGATCTATGAAAGTAAATACCACCCTCCCTCTCTTGGTGGAAGCGGAGGCTATTAAGTGGGCTCTCTCTTTTGCTCCTGCCATGGGTAATGAGTGCATTTTTGTGGAATCAGATTGCCAATACTGTGTGCATCTTCTCAATGACATGGCCGAGACTCCCCCTTGGAGGTTCTGGTTCTTGTGCTCTGAATTGAGGTTGTTTTTGTCTGTCTTTGATAAGGTTTTTGTGAAGTGGGTGCCTAGGCAGCGTAATACAGCAGCCCACACTTTAGCAATATGGTCTCTTTCTTGTAATTTCTTTGGTCTTTTTGATGTTGGGAATTGCCCTGCCTGTTTCTCTTCCATCATTTTGGAAGAGTCCAGGAGGGCCTTGTAGCTCTGGTTTTTCCTTTCTTTAATAAAGTTTCTGGTTCATCAAAAAAAAAAGAGGGAGAGATTGAGAGAAAAATAGCACTACTCAAAGCAGCACAACATTATATCTGAAAGGAGTTAGACGGCGACACTGGTCATCATCTAGAGCTGATTGTACGGCAAAGAGTTGATTTGAATGGACAACAAACAACCAATCGGGGTGGTGACTATGGTTGGACCAGATTTGCACATCCGTCGGCATAAGGGGAGATTTGTATTGCTAAGGATTTGCTTTTGGAGGGATTTTTCTGTATATGGAAATTAAAAATAATAATAATAATAATAATAATAATAATAATAATAAGATTTGCGGTATGTATATGGTTGGACTATGGGTATATGCTAATTTTTTTGTTGGATTCTTTGTATCAAAATTTTCTTTTGGGTTATTTTTTTTAGAGAAATGCTAATGAGTGCCCTAAAAATGAAAAAAAAAAATTAATATTTTGACAGTTTTTGTCATTTCCCATAAAAGTGGTATCAAAACTTTCTTAAAATAGATTATTAATGAGTACTCTAAAGACATTCGTTAGCATAACCCTTTTTTTTAATCAATTTTCAAATATGAGGTAGCCCAAAATGAATTTAGAGAGGAATTAATTTTTCCCAGTAAGTAAATTTAAGGCTTATTTATAATTTATTGCCTCTGGTCCTGGAAGTTTCAAAAACTCAGGGGCCACGCCCCCCTCCCCCCTAGCATTATTGAAGCTAAAGCCAAGGTAGCCGTAATGGCATAGTAACATAGACAAGTCTTCGCAAACATTGGCATGGAACCGGTTTATTACAACGCGCCGCAGAAAAAGGCGAAATCGGGGTCTTCAAAAATATTGAAAAGTTTGATATTAACGAATTACTAACCCCAGATAGAAACACAGTCCTTCATATTTACCTCTCCAGCCTAAAAGAGTCAGAATCAAAATATTCAAAATCAAAATATTCAGAATCAAATGATTCAGAACCAAAAGATTCAGAATTATCAACAACCTTTGTTGAAGAAATTCCCGAAATGTGTCCGCCACTGCTATGGCAAGCTAATGTCAAAGGTGAAACTCCCTTGCATATCGCAGCAAGGGCATGCTGCCATCGTGGATGTTTTAATTAAACGTGCAAGAGAAAGAGCTCCCCAAGAAAACCTCGAAAATGGGGTTAATTACGCGGTCCAAAAGATGCTGGAGATGACGAATAATGGAAAGGATACCGCGTTGCATGAGGCTGTACGTGGTGATCATCTTAAGGTAGTGGAACGGTTGATTAAAGAGGGCAGAGATTTTTCATATTCTCAGAATGATGCTGGTGAGACTCCACTTTACATGGCTGTGGGGAGAGAATTTAAAGAAGTGGCATTTCACATTTTGGAAACCTGTACATCACCGGCTCATGATGGTCCCCTTGGTAGAACAACGTTGCATGCTGCAGTAATTGTATACAATTTTGTAATGTCTATTTGTTTTTTTCAATACTCCAGCATGCATGGTTGAGTAGAAAGTAACGTCATAAATTTTGCTGTCAATAATCACCTATTTAATATACAAGAAGTTTGATAACATATATTTTCCTGTGAAATATATTTATTTATAAAGTATTAATAAATAAATAAAATCAAATTGAAAATTTATAGAAAATAACACACTCAATTTAATTAAAATTTATTTAATGATCAAACCTAATTCAATAAGAATTTAGTAAGTATTGAATTTTTTTCATCCCCCAAAAAAAAAAAAACANTAAAAAAAAAAATGTTTTAACCTTTTATTGGCATCTTTTAATGTTGTCACGTAATTTTTTTGAAAATTCACATTTTTTTTAATGTCATCATTAAAAAAAAATCTCACTTTCAAAATCACAAATAGTGCAAAACTATATTAGTTTAAACTAATCAGAATTCATCTTCTCTTTAAATATAGCAATCTCACACTAAACAAATTTAATAAAATCTAACTATAAAAAATTTTTTTAAAATTCATCAAGAAAATTCCTTCCTTCAAGGTCAAGCGCGGATAAATTTCTGTGTGAAAATGGCTTTTCTTGAACAAATTTCATGATCTTCTACCACACATTCTTTCAATAAGTACTTATCAACAAACTTTTTGAATATTGATTACTATTATTTCCTTAACAACTCCCCTTCCCCTAGGCAAAATAGTAGTAGTAGTGGTAGTAGTAGTAGTAATAATAATAAGCCAAAGGCCTTATAGCTGAATTGGTGGCACCTCCCCATGCATAAAGTATTTGGAGGTCTAGGGGAGAAAGGGTTCGAGTTGCAGGATTAGCAGTATGTTGTAATTATTTCTAAAAATAATAATAATAATAATAATAGGTTTTTTTTTTTTTTATGGTTTTTTATTATTAACACATTTGCTACTTTTTTGTTGTGTGATTAATTAAAATGATGTGATTAGTTTAGTTATTCAAATAACTATAAACTAAATGGTACACTACTTCCTTCGCTTCAAAGCTTATAAGGTGGCAAGTGGAGAGGTTTTCCTTCGATGTGGGACTCCTAGGACACCGTCCGAGGTGAATGCCAAGCATGCCGAGGTGAATGCAAAGCATGCCGAGGTGAATGCAAGGCCATCCGAGGACGGCCTAGATGGTTGCCAAGCATGCCTAGGTGAATGCCAAGCACGCTTCGCAGGCCTAGGACGTGTGAAGCACTCCTATGCTACCCATAGTTCTAATGTCTGTTAAGGATTAGAAAGTCTATAGTTTATCAACTTGTTTATATTATGGTTATACTTGTACTTTTTTTATTTCTACAAAACTAAAAAATGAAAATTTTTTCTTTTGAATATTGTCTAATTAAACTAGGATTCATGAGAAAATGGAAGATGATTTTTAACAGAATTTTTGAGTTTGTACATTGAATTGAAAATTTCCACGAAATAAAATCCAAAATCAATCATAATATATTTTAAAGTTTCAAAAAACATCAAATTTGATTTCAATAGAGCATAAGTGATTGTATTAAAATCTATTATGACATAGTTTTTTAGTGTTTTTTTATTTGTTTTATATTTTGTTAGTACTAAATTGATGTTAGTTTTATTTTAACATGTTAATTTGATTTTGAATTTTAGTATATTTCTTATTTTTGAATAGTCAGTTCTTTTATTCGTGATTTAACATCTCAAACTAAAATTCAAGTTCAATCCCATTCTTCACTTCACTTCTATAACCACATAAGCATTAATTCTACGCAAACTCTCACTTTGATCATTATTAATAAATAGTTATAATGTTACTGAGCGTACAAAAGTTGAGTAATCCATAAATTTAATTTGTAAATATATATTAAAAAATTGTTATGGATATATAATATAAGATTACTCCTATAACTCAGTTACAAATTTATTTAATTTTTTAGTTGTAATTTTGAAGATATTACACATTCTTATATTTTAGATTTGAAAGATGAATACATAATCTTTGGGTGTTGTATTCATTATAAAAATATGATAAATCATTGGCTGTAACCTGTCGCATATCACGATTTGGTTCCACTAGTTTTATCAATCTTATAATGTATATATAACTTTATATTTATATATATAGTTTCTCAACAAAAAAAAAATTATATCTATATAATAATATAAAATAAATGTTTGATTTTTTGATTTGTTCTAATGTTTGTCAGATAAAATTTTGGAAGCCAATATTTGTTCACATCATCATCCTAATAAATATTTTTTTATTTTATTTTTAGAATTACAAATAACAATAAATTATATTAATTTAAATTACTCAGAAAACAATTTTGTTTTTTTTTTTTTGGGGGATGAAAAAATCCCCACAAATACCTTATATTTACCAGCGTGCCATTGAGTGATGTAACTCAAAAACTGAAAACACCAATTTGGTGTTTCCGGTTTTCTGCACTGTAGCTTAACTCAAACTGAGTTTGAGTGATGAGAATAAGGAGAGGAAATTAAGCCAAACACAATATTCTTAGTGGGTCCCATGCCAATTCTCAGTTTGAGTGATGAGAACTCAGTTTGAGTGATGAGAATTGGCTAATCCAAACAGGGCCTAAATGTTCAGGAAACTACTTGGAAGGACTCCCACGACACAAATGTTCCAATAACTCTTCTCTTTATAACCCGGTCAATCGGTCACCATGCTCGTTGGCTCGCATGCACGAAAATCCCTAATTCAGTCAAGTTCACACTGCAGTCTGCAGGTTGCTGTGCTGCGTTCTAAGCCAACTAGCCAAGTGCAAGCCTTCGATATATATATATATATATATTTTTTTTTTTTTCTAAAAGAATAGCACTTATTTAAATAGTTCAAAAATACAATAAAATATGACAATATTTTACAATATTATTTGTTTTTATTTGTGATGAATCCTATTCTAATAAAATATTTAATACCTCAACTGTTTTGAAACTTTTATGGTAATATATTGTGTCCTAATTCAGTTGTAATTTTCATTTTGTAAATTTCCTTGCATGGACACGTATCCCACTTTACCTTTTACTTTTATTTATTTATTTATTTATACTTTTTTTTTTTCTCAACCACCCTTATCTTCTTCAACCTTTATATTCTCCCATCCTAATCTTCGTTCTCTGCTTCTCATCTTCTTTCTGCTTCTCATTTTCTCTAATAGAGCTAGCTTTACGTTCCTTGCCATAGGGCATTCTACTTACAGAAAGTAAGATCTCATAAAGCTCTGATAACGCTCTTTCCAGGTTTCCATTTTCTTTGTTCTGCAACTTTCTTTGTAACTTTTCCACAAAAAAGCTAGTTACTAAGTTTCCAATGGCTTCCACTAGCTCCAAAACACCTTCTTTATCATTGTCATCATCTTCTTCTTCAATTCCTGGTTCAAACTACGACGTTTTTCTCAGTTTTCGGGGTGAGGACACCCGCCATAGCTTTACAGACCATCTATATGAGGCATTTAGATGGAGAGGCATTGAAGCCTTTAGAGACAATAAAAAAAAAAAAAACCTATTATTATTATTATTATTATTTTTTAGAAATAATTACAACATACTGCTAATCCTGCAACTCGAACCCTTTCTCCCCTAGACCTCCAAATACTTTATGCATGGGGAGGTGCCACCAATTCAGCTATAAGGCCTTTGGCTTATTATTATTACTACTACTACTACCACTACTACTACTATTTTGCCTAGGGGAAGGGGAGTTGTTAAGGAAATAATAGTAATCAATATTCAAAAAGTTTGTTGATAAGTACTTATTGAAAGAATGTGTGGTAGAAGATCATGAAATTTGTTCAAGAAAAGCCATTTTCACACAGAAATTTATCCGCGCTTGACCTTGAAGGAAGGAATTTTCTTGATGAATTTTAAAAAAATATTTTTATAGTTAGATTTTTTATTAAATTTGTTTAGTGTGAGATTGCTATATTTAAAGAGAAGATGAATTCTGATTAGTTTAAACTAATATAGTTTTGCACTATTTGTGATTTTGAAAGTGAGATTTTTTTTTTAATGATGACATTAAAAAAAATGTGAATTTTCAAAAAAATTACGTGACAACATTAAAAGATGCCAATAAAAGGTTAAAACATTTTTATTTTATGTATATATCTCATAAATTATTCATATCACACATTTTATTATAACAAATATAGCTTCACAAACAAAATATTTTTTTTTAACTTTGGTGACTCAGCTAATTGGTAGCTAGTAAAAGGTAGTCATCATGGAACATTTACAACAATACATTTTGGTATAAATAAGTGATACTCTCTTTCAACCATATCTCAACGGTCAATATGGTAGAAGTCCCCAGAAAATTATTGTTTCACAATGGCCACAATTAATTTACACAGTCCTTTCTCCCAAAAAAATAAAAAATTTACACATAGTCAATGCTACCTTTCCTCAATCATAAAACATTAAGCACTCTTAATGAAAAACATTTTGTTAGCCGTGCCAATCCAAATCAATGTCGCCCTTGGTAGCCAGTAACTCATGGGAATGCTTCAGATCAACAGTGCCTCATAATGGCCAAAGGCTTCTTCAATCAAATCCATACATCACTGATATGCCTTGTGGTCAATAAGACCAGTAGCCTGGGTATCCTTTGAGAGCACATGAAAATGTTACATTAGACGGTTAAATCCACCCTTAAATTACACCTCAGTGGTTTAGATGGTTAGAATCCACCCTTGAATTACACCTCCAAGGGATTACACCATGAATGGTTAAAATTAGTAGGACTCACGATTAGAGAGTTAGATGTAAGTGTGCATTACATAATGTTAGGTTCTAAAGATTTAAGAATTTATGTATTTAGAACTCTAATTTGTATTATTAGCAAACCATGATCAAAACAGGTTATTTAGTCTTGTTTAGACTTGCTCAAAGTTGGTCTTTCATGTAAAGTTGGAATCGAGTGGCTGCAAGATGCATTGGTGCATTTCGGCCTGGCTCGATTGATCGAAGGAAAGGCTCGATCGATCGAATCTCGGGCAGAATGTTTTTTTGCAGAAAATTCCAGCTCAACCCTAATTCATTAAACGTTTTACGTTTTCTGTTTTTACCCTAGGTATATTAAAAAAAAAAACCCTAGCCACGTTTTTAGAGTTACTCCAGTTGAGTTATTGCTCATACTTTTCTGTTTTGTGTAAATCTCTTGTGAGATCTAGAGAAGTTTGCCTTTACACAAAGCTTAGGGTTTTTAAGGTAGAGATTACTTCAACATCTTGATGAACAACTCGGTTGCTACCATTGAAGCTTAAAGAATATCAAGCGTGGGTGCTTGTAGCTGATTGAAGAATCCAAGAAAGAAGGAGTTCGTGGATTCAAAGCTTGCACATGGTCGTGTCAGTAAGTTCTACTGGTGGGTAGCATTAGGAAGTCAAGCGGGGAGTTTGTAGTCCTTCTGTATGAACTTCGATTCTTTTGCATAGTGGATTCAAGTTTACCTTAAGGATATTTAGGTCAAATCCTCCCTAGGTTTTTACCGTGTGGTTTCTTGGGTGATCATATCTTGTGTTATTTACTTTTCCGCTGCTTTATATTATTGATATGATTGTTTGATTGTTTTAACCTAGAATTACATAATTTGACTAAGTAACAACTTGGCTAATTATCTAGGCTACTCAATCTGGTTATGTTTTAAGGGGTCTAAAACCGTTCACATAATACTTGGAAATATATATTTGCTTTATGCAACTTAGCTTTTATGAGTTGTTGAACATAATTAATGTTTTTACTTGAAGGAATTGATGTTTTATTTTATATTTGTGCAGATATGAGATTGGTGGCGAGAATACATTTTTTGAGGCGCTACTTTAACCTTTTTTTTTTTTTTACTACCATTGAAGCTTAAAGAATATCAAGCGTGGGTGCTTGTAGCTGATTGGAGAATCCAAGAAAGAAGGAGTTCGTGGATTCAGAGTTTGCACGTGGTCGTGTCAGTAAGTTCTACTGGTGGGTAGCATTAGGAAGTCAAGCGGGGAGCTTGTAGTCCTTCTGTATGAACTTCGATTCTTTCGCATAGTGGATTCAAGTTTACCTTGAGGATAGCTAGGTCAAATCCTCCCTAGGTTTTTACCGTGTGGTTTCCTGGGTGATCATATCTTGTGTTATTTACTTTTCCGCTGCTTTATATTATTGATATGATTGTTTGATTGTTTTAAACTAGAATTACATAATTTGACTAAGTAACAACTTGGCTAATTACCTAGGTTACTCAATCTGGTTATGTTTTAAGGGGTCTAAAACCGTTCACATAATACTTGGAAATATATATTTGCTTTATGCAACTTAGCTTTTATGAGTTGTTGAACATAATTAATGTTTTTACTTGAAGGAATTGATGTTTTATTTTATATTTGTGCAGATATGAGATTGGTGGCAAGAATACATTTTTTGAGGCGCTACTTTAACCTTATTTTTTTTTTTGGTAATGTATGGAAGACATCTTTCATCTATATATTGTTATAATTGTTTTGTAAAAAATTTTAATGGATTTAATAGTATGATTATTTTTTATTTACTTTTTAGATTGTATAGATGATTTGTTTATGAATATGATTGGAAAAGATTGTATAAATGATTTGTTTTAGAATGTGATTGGAAATGAACAGGTTAATGTAATGTAATGTAATGACTAGTTAATGTAAAGAACATAAATAAATTTTTTAATAAAATGGTTACGAAAATTTTTGTCACCAATAGGCTGAACTCTGAATATAATCAGAAATTGGTGAGGAAATATTTTGTCACCTAATTTGGTCAAATAAAAAAATTACAAATTAAAAATAATTGGTGGTGAATTTATTTCCTCTTTGAATATAATGTTTAGTGAAAAAAAAAATTAAGTGACAAAATAATTTCGTCACCTATAATTTTTTTATTAAAAACAATTATACAAGTTAGTGATGAAAATTTTCACCACAGGACATTTTGTGACCAAGATCTCATGTTGAATGACGTTTTGTCACCATATGTCTTAGGTGACGAAATAAAAACATTTTGTGATGAAAAAGTTTCATCACCATAGGTCTTGTTTGTTGCAGTGCCTTGAACTATATCCTTAAAATTCACCTACAAATTAAACCTTGAATTGTTAGAATTTTCCCTCTCTCTCCACAATTTGAGAAGCGAGTTGGGGACTATTTTCTATCCAACCTGAGAAGTGGCTTTATTTTCACCTAGCAAGTGACTAAACATGTGACATGTTGTACCACCACACATTTTTGGTGCAATGATTACTTCATAAGTATAAGTGTTTGTGAAGAGATCTCTTGATGAATGACATTTCATCACCATATGTCTTAGGTGACGAAATAAAAACATTTTGTGATGAAAAAGTTTCATCACCATAGGTCTTGTTTGTTGCAGTGCCTTGAACTACATCCTTAGAATTCACCTACAAATTAAATTTTGAATTGTTAGAATTTTGCCTCTCTCCACAATTTGAGAAGCAAGTTGGGGACTATTTTCTATCCAACCCAAGAAGTGGCTTTATTTTCACCTAGCAAGTGACTTAACATGTGACATGCTGTACC
>NW_027070215.1:161341-258841 GCF_002906115.3 Quercus suber
TAATAATGACATAGCTCCTTTGGGAGGTTAACATTACACTTAGTCTAGTGTACACCATTATCTAGAATCATGTGTAGCCACATTTCATCTCCCTTATAATGTTTAAACTTGTAGTACCATCTAACAAAACACCCTCCTTTGGGATCGCGAGGCATATACGCCAAGACGAGGTGCTTGTCCACACCATTTAAACAGATTAGTTCAATCTTGTAGTATTATGAAGTAAACACCCTCCTTTGGGATTGCAAGGCATATACGCCAAGACAAGGTGCTTACCCACACTACTTTAAACTGATAATGGAGGCCGTGAGATGCAACTCTTGTATCTCTCTCCCACTAGATATTTTTAATTAAAGGTTTTTATGATCAAGAACCATATTAATGCTAGAAACCCTTGAAAACATAATCCTAATCTCATTAGGAATAAATTTCATTAAATGAATACTTTAATCCCAGCATTAATATATATATATATATATAAATATATATAATGTAATATAAACCCATATTACACTATAAACCCATATTGCATTATATATAATATAATATATGGATTATTACATGAAATATATGATTATTACATTATATATAATATACGGATTCAATATGAAATGAAGAACTTGAATCCTTAGTGCATGCGAATTCTTGATACATATAAAAGCATGACACGACACTTAATGCAAAGAAACATAATCAACAAATGATGCCAACATATACAATTATATCCAAGCAGTGCATGCACGTGACAGTTATATGACAGTTACATTCAATGCACGCTGACAAAATAGATGACAAAAACGAATATCATCATCAACTATGAATCCACATATATATTAGACTCATATACTCACATGAATCCACATATATATTAATAAACACAATCAATGAAACAACGTTGAACATCATTATGTGAGCGAATTCACTAAAGCAATATTAATATCATATGGAAAAAAACAACAGTGTAAAGTGCATTAACATCATCAAGAAACCGTTTTCCTTTTTATTCTAAAATCCAATCACATGCTATACAATCATGAGATGAAAACCTGGCTCTGATACCAATTGTTGGTAAATTTTGTTTTGTATCTCATACAAAACATACAGCGGAAGCAATAAACAATGATCTATTTCATTCATGATTAATAACTTGCACTATATAAATTTCAGAATTTAAGAACAAGATAGCGTACCTTGGTGTGGTGAAATTCAAAACAAAAGATTATAAGTACTTGGAAATACTTTTAATCTTCACTCCAATTCCACTTTACATCCAAGAAGTGTGGTCTCTCAATCAGTTTCTAAGGGAGAATAATTGAGTGGCTTCACTCGCACATACACACCACTTCACAATGGTGTCTCACTTTTTTCTCTAATAAAAAAATTCTGTATGTTTCTCCCTTTTATAACTAACTAATTATCTAATTGGACTGGCTTAATGGGCCTTTCCAATTCAGGTTTAGTGTGTGGCTTGGAGTGGGACCAAAAGGGACCAATAAGACACTAGTTCCAATGGGCCTTGGGCTTTTCTGTCAACTCTTGACAAGTCCAAAGTTACCATTAATTATATTTAATACCACTATATAAATATAATTGTACTCTAGGCCTTATTAATAAATTATATTCCAAAACTTTATTATACATGCAACCCCTTCATAAAATATTCGTAGTAATACAAAGTCACGAATGTAGACTGCCACTTTGTAAATTACTACATCATAATCCTTGAGTATCCGGTTTAATCCTTTTAAGTTATTCATTATATATTCATGAAATCCAATTTCATAAATATATACTTTAGTAATTTTTTACCAAAGTGGTTAGGCCTAACTCTCTGAATAACTAAACCCATTAAACTTATCTCAAGGGAATATTTTATATCTCCGTCAAGAGACTATGAATTCCATCTTGAGAATACATGTTTCATCAACACTAAATGTGGCTGCCCAACATACTGAGGTTTTGACCGTTACTTTAGATCTCACTCCTAATATATCAAAATAACCTACACTTCATGATCAGGTCCATTATTCTCTCAGGATTAAGAGTTCATGCAAATATAAGTCGTGAGATTTATTATTCAATTGACAGTTGTTAGGAGAATAATAAATCTCATAGTGGTCCAATTTAATATATCTTAACTCTTAAAACATATTAACACATTAACTAGAAGTCTCCACTTCCATGATCAAGACAAATCATCTTAGTTGATATGTTATAGTCTTCGCAGATGAAATGCCCAATTTCATCATCGACTACGAACTAAAATTCTGAGTTTACAAAGAACTTGTGACTTATATCTTCTGTGACTAAATCACATAAATCACATACTATGCATCTCATAGACTAAATGATAATGTTCGAATATTCATGTTACCATTATTTTAGGTAACAATAAAACAACTTTATTAATTATAATATTAAGTCATACATCATGTCATACATAATGTCAATCATAATATTATACATAGCATCATATAATAGGATTTAAGGGCACTAATCCCAACATCTTGTTGATGAGTTGTGTTAGGTGAACACTCGTGTTGGTCATATTGCATGATGATAGGCTCGCCTTGGTGGCTTCGTGGCATCCCCTTCTCCTTTTCCAGAGGTATCTGAGGAAGAGGACAATGATGGTGACTCCAATGATGATGATGATGAGGATGAGGATGCTAGCTCTTTCGGTGATGAGGAGATGACTGCTTGAATGACTTGCCATCTGTCATTCGTGACAAAAAGGGGAAATAGTTTTGGGTATGAAAGTAGTCATGTTCTTAGGGGAGAGTTAGCATAAAACATTTTTGTTAGGGTGAGTGATTTTGTTTATCTTTTTGAGAGATGTAGTGAGGACTTTTTGTATCTTTTCTTTTCTTTATCTTTTAGATACGTTGTTTTTGTACATCGGTGTTGTGACCACTTAGTGGTAGCAAACCTTGTATTTATTTGATATATATATATATATATATTTGATGAGGTTGTTATTACATTCTTTCACCTATCTCTCCATGTGTTGTTTCTTTTCCCTTTTATGCACATGCTTCTTATTTATTGTATGTAGTCTTTTATTTCTATTTCACACTAAGATGCATTGATGTGTTTTGTTTAAAGTATTTCAGAATTACAGGTTGTCAAAGTCTTCCATGCCATGAACTCTCTTCTTGCAAAGTTTTTCAAGAATTTGTGTTAGGATTAGATTTTATTGTGTTCAACAAGTGAGTATGAGTTTAGTGCTTTATGACTTCTCTCATATTTCAATTGTTTGTTGAGGTTTTGTCACGGATTGCCAAAGGAGGAGATTGTTAGAACATATGTGGATCATGTTATGAACATATGTCATTTAGAATTGGCTAATCCTCTGACAAAACGCACTGTACTTGTAACTGGGTAAATCTAGGACATGTTTAATACTTCAAAGAATAAGAGGTCAAGTCAAAGTATTGAAGCCATGCAAATCTGTCCAAGAATCAAGTAAAGAAGTGCTGTGTTTTATAGCTCGACAGATGTATCTATCGAGATTTAAAATGTGAAGCTCAACAGTAGTATCTATCGAGACTTACTAAAATCAGTTTTTCAAAACTGTTTTTCACACATATCCAAGCTATGTGTTTAGGTTTTCTTTTCTCACAACCCTAGACATATATAAAGATTATTTTAGGGGCCATTTCAGTTGATGAAACTTGGTGCGAAGGTTTTATTCAAGCATATTGTGACTGGAGACAACTCTCCTTAGTTCATCTTTCTCTTGAAAAAGCTACTGCATTTGTATGCCATAGGATTTTGTGACCAAAGAGCTTCTTGATCTTCATTGTGTGGATGAATTAAAGATTTTTGCAGCCTACATCCTTCTCAAGTTGGTGTGTTAGTCACGTACTAGGATCCGTGCATCGATTGGTTAGTCACGTACTTGGAGTCGTGCATTGAAAGGAGAGATTGTCACTAAATTACAAGTCCAATTGTGTATTGGGGTAAGGGTTCAACTGTAGGTTGGTATAAAGTTCTGGGATTCCATTACTTGTAACCGCTTGTTTTGATAATAGTGGATTCTTAAGAGTGGTGACCTTATATTCACCCGGTGGAGTTTTGCCTCGGTAGTTTTCCCCATTCTTAAACAAATCACAGTGTCAAATTTATTTTTTTGCTGCATTTAACTTAGTTGGTGAATTTTTTGTGCTACCACGCTTATTGCATGTAATTAAATCTAATTAATTCACTCGGCTAATTAATTGGTTAGTTTACCATAAAGAATTAATACATTCTTGGTCTATCAAGTAGTATTAGAGCAGGCACACTCTGATTAGGGTTAATCTTTGCTGTGTAATCCATTGACCCTTGTTGTCATGGCTGCAATCGACAAGAAAAGATCTTTTGTTTCAAATACATCTTGTTTTCTGATCTCTATTTGATTGAATGTCTCAGAAAATGCAAGTCTAAAAGATATTTGAAAGCTATCATGATGATTATTGAAACAGATCTTGTTATGACTGGACACTGATCCCCCTTTAAGGTTTTTGAGTCTAAGAAAGGTGGTAATGTCATTTTCGGTGATGGGAGCAAATAACAGATTAAAGGAAAGGGAACCATCTCTCTACTTGGACTGCCAGACATTGCAAATGTGCTATATGTAGAAGGTCTGAGATTGAACTTGTTGAGCATAAGTTAGATATGTGATCAAGACTTTATGGTGCTATTCTCAAAAGGGAAATGTCATGTGTTGAATAAGTATGGAAAGAAACTCATAAGTGGAGTTCGCACTCTAGACAGTGGCCACTATCTCCTTACTAGTCGTAGTCAGTTCTTACCCATGACAAATCAATAAGGAAGTAAACTTCCTTATTATGGATTGTTTATCCTCATACAATGCCATCATAGAACAACCAACTCTAAACAGTTGGAGGGCTACAACGTCTACTAATCACTTTTCCGTAAAATTCCCAATGTGATATGGCAATGGATAAGTACAAGAAGACCAGCTGGCGGTTAGAGAATGTTACCTAGCTATGTTAGCAATGGATGAGAAGATGTAGACGATGAACATTGAAGAAAGAAAAACAGTTGCTAAGTCGATTGAAGTACTGAAAGATGTTCCTCCGGACGAATCCAACCTAGAAAAGTTCACTAGAATCGAAACAAGCATAGAGGAGAAGATGAAGCAGGATCTAGTCTAATTCCTCAAGAAAGGCACGGATATTTTTTCTTGGAGCCACAAAGAAATGCTTAGGATCGACCCAAGTGTGATTACTCATCGACTAAATGTGTCCCCATCCTATAATCCCGTCTGTGGGAAAAGGAGATTGTTCTCCCTAGAATGAGGCAATGCCATCAAAGAAAAAGTGCAAAAGTTGCTAATAGCAGAGTTCGTCCGCGAAGTCTACTACCCTGATTGGCTAGCTAACGTGGTGATGGTCAATAAAGCTAACGGCAAATGGAGGATAGTTATCCCCTTCCATACATCAACCAGCTGGTAGGTTCAATAGATGGGCACCAATTGCTAAGCTTCATGAACGAATTCATGGGGTACAATCAGATCAAGATGGATGAGGCAAACAAGGAGAAAACATCCTTCATCACAAGCCAAGGTTTGTTTTGCTACAAAGTAATGCGTTTTGGTTTGAAAAATGTAGGAGCCACTTATCAGAGACTAGTTAAACATATGTTTTGTCCACAAATTGGACGAAATGTTGAAGTGTATGTGGATGGCATGCTAGTCAAAAGTGCAAAGGAGGCACAACACTTGGACGATCTCCAGGAAACTTTTGACACGTTTAGCGATACAACATGAAGCTGAACTAGCAAATATGCTTTCGAAGTTTCATTAGGAAACTTCCTTAGCTTCATGGTTTCACAAAGGGGAATTGAAGCAAATCCTAATAAAATCCAAGTGATACTAAGCATGGAGTCGCCAAAGAATGTCAAGGAAGTACAAAGTCTTACTAGACGAGTTGCAGCTCTCAACAGGTTTGTCTCAAAGGCTACTGACAAGTGTTTGCCATTCTTTAAGGTGTTAAGGAAAGCGTTTGAGTGGATGGATGAGTGTCAAAAAGCATTCGAAGAACTTAAGGTGTATCTCATGATAGTTCCCTTGTTAAGCCTATCCAAACCAGGTGAGGAACTATACCTCTACCTTGCAATTTCTCCTTATGCAGTAAGCTTAACCTTAGTAGCAAGGCTTTAGGAGGAGTTGAAAGACAATATCCCCCAGTAGAGAAGTTGGCCTTTTCATTAGGTAACAGTAGCAAGGAAGCTTAGGCCTTACTTCCAAGCTCATATCATCAAAGTCCTAACAAACCATCTGCTAAAGAAGGCCATGAACAAGCTAGAAGTGACTGGACAATTGATTCAATAGGTAGTTGAACTAAGTGAGTTTGACATAAGGTATCGAACAAAGGAAATGATAAAATCCCAATCCCTTCTATACTTCATTGTAGAATTCACTCTTGCCCATGACCAGCAAAACAAGGACTAGGGGGCAAAAGAATAGGTCATCCGTATGGATGGTTCATCTCCTCAACATGCTAGAGTAATTGGAGTAGTATTACAATCACCTAAAGGAGATCGTCTAGAGTATGTCGTCTGTCTACAGTTCTCGACAGCCAATAATAAAGCTGGGTATAAAGCTCTTATTAAGGGCTTAGATCTAGCTAAGGCATTGGGAGTAGAATCACTAGTCGTTTAAGGAAATTCGTAGCTGATCATAGGTTAAGTGAATGGAACATGCAAAGCTAAGAAGGAACGGATGAAGAGGTATTTGAGCAAAGTTAAGCAGTGCATCAAGGGCTTCACAATGACAAAGTTTCATCAGATCCTAAGGGAAGAAAACATTGAAGCTGACAGCCTAGCCAAGGCAACATCTATAGACAAGTTGGTTGATAACCAGATTAAAGTCTAGTACATCCCAAGCATAGACATTCTTGAGGTGCATTAGATAGATGGAGAAGCCAATTGGGCCACTCCAATCGCATCCTATGGGGAATTGACATCCTTGGTCCCTTTCCCATGGGGCTAAGGCAAATGAAGTTCTTGGTGGTGGGAATTGATTATTAAACTAAATGGGTGGAAGTAGAGCCATTAGCAAAGATCACTGAGCAAAATGTTGGAAATTTTTTCTAGAAGGAATAAGCATGAATTGCCATCAAATGTCCGTACCATTATTGTCTCGACATTATGGTAGCTCCTTGACATTCCAGTTGATAGAGAATGGAAGAAGAGTATGGAGAAACTTTCAAAGGAAGTACTTAAAGATGAAAAAGAGAAAGGGCCACTCGAGTGCATTCTCTAGAATTTGAAATTAAGATGACCAAGTCATTCCTAGACATGTCTAAGGCGCCAGTCTATGGGAAGATTTTTGGGGCCCAAGTTCATGGTTTTGGCCAATCTCATAACCCTAGGGGAATGAACTGAAGATGATCTGAAAAGCGAAAAGCCACTAGAGATGTTCTCTTTTGTGTCACACTTCATATGATAGACAGAGAAGGCTGGTGCTACTAAAAAGACCCTTGATTTGTCTTTCACAATCCAAGCCAATTAATTCATACGATCAAGATTGATGTTAGTAGAGTCTTTAGAGTTAATTCTTCTAAAAAGGCCATCAACAGCATAAACTCTTAAGGGTGCTTAACCCTCCCACCGCTTGTCAAGATGATTTCATGTGTAGTCTGGATTCGACTACTCTTGGCATTAAAGAAAGGACTTTTAGAATCACCCCTTTGGGTATGCACACCATCACTCATAAAGTCTCAAACAAAAGGTCACATTGAATCCAAGGTGGTAGAAGATAAATGAGTCAGTACTATTTCGAGAAAAACTATGGAACTTCCCTGACATCACTTCTATGTGTGGAAATTAAGACCCCGATGATGGGCTCCTGAGATCAAGTCGATATGGGCTCCTGAGATCAAGCCAATCTTTGCTTATAGTGCTTCTTAAGGGACCCCGATTTCATTCCCAAGTTCTAGTTGATGTTATCAACTAGTTGCATGAAATTTTCAAGAAAACCCTAAGAATAGGGAGGATGCTAGAGCTCGGCCTAGTCTAGAGACTTTTTTGGGATCAATATCTCCTTTAGAAGAAATATACTGCCACTGCTACACTCAGAAAGCCCAAGCAAGTCTTGGCTCGTCTCCATTAAGAATCTTAAAGAAGCCGTTTAGACGGTTGAAGAACTGAAAAAATGCCATACTGAGGAAAAAAATTTCTTGACTCTTCTCCCATATTAAAAAGGGATGAAACCGACGGCCACAACAGTGCCATGAAAACCTATGAAAATCTCACATCGGGTCACCTCCATAAGACCGATGGGTCTTCTAGAAATTCACCTCAGTTAAGGTCATGACAGAAACTTGTTGAACCATTTCTAAATGCACGAACCATGGATAGCTCATTCAAGAACTCACTCCAAGGAGTTGAAGATTACAATAAACCTATTTTGGGTTACCTTGTGAATGCAACATCTTAATAAACCAATATGAGATGCCTATGCTAGACATGGGAAGGGACATTTAAAAGGATGCATGAGGCCACTATTGGAGGAGGGCCTAGGTATTTCCAACTTTTTCAGATCCTTTTAGGGCCAAGATTTCCTAGCTAACCTCTGTTCTTTTGAATTTTCTTTTCAGGAATTTACTTTGGCATATCAAATATTAAGCAAGAGAAGCACAACCTGAGTTGTCTACTATAATAATGTCGACAAATTTCCTTCATGGAACACTAAGGGTCCCAAATTCCCTATCTCAAACATGAGCAGAAGCAAATTTTGTTGAGGCATTAAAAGAGTAATTGGTGAGATTAGTGATCCACATGACGTCTATATGGATTGGAAGAAGTTAGAGCCTTTATGCTCTCAATATGATACTATGGTAGATTTTTAGTGGTCTTATTCCCTTAAGACCACTAAAAATCCATTGTGCAGCCCCACATTGTCCATGAGGTTTAGCTACCGCAAGTCTAGGGGCGGAATTTAGCTAGAAGTTGGAGTCGTGTATGGCCTGTAAGCTTTTTTGTCAAAGCATTCTAAAAGGGTAAAAAGAACCCAACATCTTTCAAGCAACATCAACCAGCTTGAACTTTATTCTCTTCAACTTGCCTCATTAAAAATCTCACCAAGTTATGAAGGCGATTGAGAGACCATAGAAAACACCACACTAGGGCAGCTTTTTCGTACAGTCTCTCCCTTTCGAATGGATTTTTAAACAATAGTCTTAACAAGCATCTTGAGCTTTGGCAGAGTCGCAGTTACAATTTCTTTGCATAAGAGGATCCTACAACCTGCATAAAGTGTTCCTTTGAAGTTTGACTTCCACATTGATAATGGAAAAAGGCAAACCAAGCCTACATTCAGGGAGAAATGCGAAAAAGTCTCCAATTTTATCAAATCTTGCCATGACCCAAGTCTTTGTCTAACTTCACCCATTTACTTTTCAGGAACATTCCCAATGGTATTAGGACTACCTTAGCCTTGGTAATTCACTCAACAATTCTCGGATGCATGAAAAATTAGCTTTGGCTACTTCAGTGATACAATGTCAGAACTCACTCATGATGAGTGCCAACACGCGAACCATGGTTGAAGAGTAAATGGATTAAAATTGGTCGTGAATGAGGACCAAAATACTTCTAGCTTTATCGAGTTTGGCATAGTCTTGATGTCACTAACTCCATTCAATTTCCTTTTTGGGAACATGCTTTAATCAAGTCAATGAGACGTCACCCGCATCACATTCTTCAATGACAAAACATATGAATATTTGTGATGATACAATCAGAAGGCCATTCACTTGCTCAACATCTGGGCAATAGTGCCCCATCAATAACATCCCTTCTTGTTGTTCTCATATTGCCTTTCTTAGGACCCTAAAATGGCATGTTGCCTTGGCAAGTCATCTTAATGATTCACTTGAAAATGAAGTTTGTTACTAGTGCTTCACAAGAATCTTCACCAAAGATTAGAGAAAATCTTCATCCTATGATGCAAGCCAAGCATGGAGTCAATCATCTAAGGCATCTTTGTGAGGTGGAGAACTCCATCCCTTGAGTGGATCTATCCAAGAGCTTTTGGATATTGGGAATGCCATCCATTGGAAACATTGGAACCTAAGTTTGGCCTTGCCACCTGTGAGGCACAAAAAACTTTGCGGCCCTCTCAAAAAGAGATTTGGGTGCTTAGGACACCTCTCTTTTGGGTAATTGTATGGAGTCACCATTTATTTTTTATAAAAAAAATGAATAAATAAAATACAATTCACATTTCCAAAAATACCTCAAATTCATTAATTGATTATACAAGTACAACTTGGTAAAATAACTTTACAAGGCTTTGGTCCTAAATACAATCTATGTAAAAATTACAAAGCTTTGATCCTAGTTACAATGTACCAAAACAAAAGACAAAACACTAGTCTACTATCCAAAAACCTAAGTTCGAGGGCTATATTACAGAATAGGAAGGTGTTAGGCATCCATTCCACCCAGACGAAGCTTGGTCTTCTAGACTATAAATGACCATTATATACCCTTTTAAAGGATGCATGATATTACAATGACATATTAAAAAACCCCTAACTTAAATAATAATTCATTCTTTGAACATTCAAAATCTACAATTTTATCTAAGAAGAAAACCATTTTTTATTATTAAAAAAATTTCAAATATGTATTTAATGAAAATAAAGAGTAGTTTTTTTAACTAGAAAAATTTTCAGATCTGTATTTCATGAAAATACTATTTTTTTTTTAAGAAAAATTTCCAAAACGTTACTTAATGAAAATATAGATCTGTTTTTTTTTTTTTTAGAAAAATTTTAGAAAAATTTTTAGATCTATATTTAATGAAAATTTTAATTTCATTCTTTTATTTATTTTTTCTTTTCTCTTATTTGATATATTTGCGTTGTTCATTGAATGTTTTTATGAATATGTGTCTGATGTTAGTATCAATATGATCTTGTTTACAATTCATATATGCCATGTTTGTATGTTTAGTTGGAATTTTCTTTAGTTGATTAACATGTTTTTTATTTAATTCTTCATTAATTTCACAATCTACAATTACTCACTACAACCTTTTTTTTTTTTTCTTAAATCTATTTTTTCATTAAATACAGATCTGAAAATTTTTCTTGTCAAAAGTAGATCTGTATTTTCATTAAATATAGATTTGTTTTTTTAGTTCAAAAATAGATTTGTATTTTCTTTAAGTATAGATCTAATTTTTTCTAAACAAAATAGTTCTATATTTTCATTAAATACAGATCTGAAAATTTTTCTAAAATTTTTCTAAAAAAAAAAAAAAAAAAAACAGATATATATATATTTTTATTAAGTAAAGTTTTGAAAATTTTTCTAAAAAATATAGAATATAAAAAAAAATTTATTTTCATTAAATATAGATCTGAAAATTTTTCTAATAAAAAAAACTGGTCTTTATCTTCATTAAATATAGATTTGAATTTTTTTTTCATAATAAAAAATGGTTTTCTTCTTAGATAAAATTGTAGATTTTGAATGTTCAAAGAATGAATTATTCTTTAAGTTAGGGGTTTTTTAATATGTCATTGTAATATCATGCATCCTTTAAAAGGGTATATAATGGTCATTTATAGTCTAGAAGACCAGGTTTCGTCTAGGCGAAATGGGTGCCTAACACCTTCCTATTCCGTAATTTAGCCGTCGAACTTAGGTTTTTGGATAGGAGACTAGTGTTTTATCTTTTGTTTTGGTAGATTGTAACAAGGATTAAACCTTTGTAATTTTTACATAGATTGTATTTAGGTCCAAAGCCTTGTAAAGTTATTTTACCAAGTTGTACTTGTATAATCTGATAATGCACAAAAAATTAGTAGGTTGAATACTCCAAGCTTCGATGGAATGATAGTTGCTTGAAAGGCTTGAAAAGAAAAACACAAGATCAAAAGGTGACCGGGGTGGACCGGCAAAGAACCCTCCAATGCTTAAGTTAGTTTCTCTCAAATTTTAGAGTTCTAGCTTTTAAAGAGTTATGTAAAACTTACCTTCATTTCATCTGAATGGGTGTTTATATAGCGTGCTCTTGAAGCAGTTATTTGATTTGTAACTTCCCCTGTATTTGAGGAAGTTAGAGGGTTTAAGAATAACTTCCACAACTGCTATGGGAGTTATCATACTTCATCTTTATCTTCTATAACTGTCGTTGGAAGTTAAGCATTTAGTAGGAAGTTATAGTGATGAGTAGGGATAATAACACGTTGTTCAATTTACTAGTTTTGTAGATAAACTTCTCTAGAATTTTCCCAAGAGTTGGGGATCATCCTTGTGCTTTCCTCATCAATGACCCACTTGCTTATGGACGATCGTCTCATTGGGTATAGCCATTCTTGTCTTTCTGACCTGGACGACACCCATTGACGAATAGGAGTTGTTCCATTTTTAGTTCACCATTAGTTGCCCCTTTGTCCAGGGGTCGTCCAGCATACCGCTGAGTTTTGAAACGTGCCATCATTTGATCAAGTTTAGATCTTTCCAAATTATGCCACATGTCCTGATCTTGCTGGTTGATTCATTGTGTCGATTCCATTTTTCAAATAGACTGCCACGTATCACTTCTTAGATGGCTCGTGTCGCTTCGCTAACCTCACCTTTGGGCCTTATAAATAGGTACATTCTCTCTCTTACCCTTCACCTTTCTCATAATTTCTCTTCTGCCATCTCGTCCAATAGCCTCACTTAGTCTCCGTACCTTTAGTTTCATTAGGTATTTCCTCTTCTCATTCTTAGGTTTTCGTCTTAATCTTTCTTCCAATCAATTATGTATTCATCTAGTAGTAGCCTAGAGAGAGCAATAGATGAGTATCAAGACGTGTCTTCAGGTAGTTATGAGAGTGGTGAGGGTAGCACAAGCACTAGTAGTAGTAGCTCCTCAGATGAGCATTACTCGTTTGGGGTTCTTAGTTTTCCTTCAGAGGAATTCCAAGAAATGCAACATAGAATGGCTTCTGAAGCTGGGACTAGCTCGTCCAGAAGGCCACCTAGTCCTCTTCAAGACGAGGAGGAGGACGAGGAAGAGGAAAATGTGATTTATAGCTATGCCATTGAGGTAGCGTCCATTTTAGATGCGCTTAAGTTAAAAACCCTTATAGATAGGTACCAAATTCCTAGGGAGTTTAAGCCTTGTCTACCTAAGGAAGGAGAGTGGTGTTATTCTCCTTCTTCTAGTTTGGGAGTATGCACTTCTTACCTTTTAGCAGGTCTTAGGTTTCCCTTAAATTCTTTTTGCAGAGGTCTTCTCCATAGGTTGGATGTTGGACCTAACCAACTCAACCCCAATGGTTGGAGGACAATAGTTGCCACGCAAGTACTATGGCGTGAGGCACTAGAAGGGAACTGTCCAATCATAGTGGATGAGTTCCTTTACTGTTATAAGCCCTTAGAGAAAAAAAAAATATATATATATATATATATATCCGTTGGTTTTTACTAGTTCTTGTCTAGGGGCCCTATCTTTAGTTTGATAAAGGGCAATAGCTCATCTGACAGGCTTTGGAAAACTGAATTTTTTATTATTTCTAAAAACTGGGCTGGAGACCCAGTTGATGTGAATAATGCCCCCTTCCCTACTTTTACCAGCCCCCTAGGTTGCCTTCGTCTTGAGGGTATGTTTTCTTTCCCTTTTTTTTTTTTTTTTTTTTTTTTNTTCTTTTATTTATTTTTTCTTTTCTCTTATTTGATATATTTGCGTTGTTCATTGAATGTTTTTATGAATATGTGTCTGATGTTAGTATCAATATGATCTTGTTTACAATTCATATATGCCATGTTTGTATGTTTAGTTGGAATTTTCTTTAGTTGATTAACATGTTTTTTATTTAATTCTTCATTAATTTCACAATCTACAATTACTCACTACAACCTTTTTTTTTTTTTCTTAAATCTATTTTTTCATTAAATACAGATCTGAAAATTTTTCTTGTCAAAAGTAGATCTGTATTTTCATTAAATATAGATTTGTTTTTTTAGTTCAAAAATAGATTTGTATTTTCTTTAAGTATAGATCTAATTTTTTCTAAACAAAATAGTTCTATATTTTCATTAAATACAGATCTGAAAATTTTTCTAAAATTTTTCTAAAAAAAAAAAAAAAAAAACAGATATATATATATTTTTATTAAGTAAAGTTTTGAAAATTTTTCTAAAAAATATAGAATATAAAAAAAAATTTATTTTCATTAAATATAGATCTGAAAATTTTTCTAATAAAAAAAACTGGTCTTTATCTTCATTAAATATAGATTTGAATTTTTTTTTCATAATAAAAAATGGTTTTCTTCTTAGATAAAATTGTAGATTTTGAATGTTCAAAGAATGAATTATTCTTTAAGTTAGGGGTTTTTTAATATGTCATTGTAATATCATGCATCCTTTAAAAGGGTATATAATGGTCATTTATAGTCTAGAAGACCAGGTTTCGTCTAGGCGAAATGGGTGCCTAACACCTTCCTATTCCGTAATTTAGCCGTCGAACTTAGGTTTTTGGATAGGAGACTAGTGTTTTATCTTTTGTTTTGGTAGATTGTAACAAGGATTAAACCTTTGTAATTTTTACATAGATTGTATTTAGGTCCAAAGCCTTGTAAAGTTATTTTACCAAGTTGTACTTGTATAATCTGATAATGCACAAAAAATTAGTAGGTTGAATACTCCAAGCTTCGATGGAATGATAGTTGCTTGAAAGGCTTGAAAAGAAAAACACAAGATCAAAAGGTGACCGGGGTGGACCGGCAAAGAACCCTCCAATGCTTAAGTTAGTTTCTCTCAAATTTTAGAGTTCTAGCTTTTAAAGAGTTATGTAAAACTTACCTTCATTTCATCTGAATGGGTGTTTATATAGCGTGCTCTTGAAGCAGTTATTTGATTTGTAACTTCCCCTGTATTTGAGGAAGTTAGAGGGTTTAAGAATAACTTCCACAACTGCTATGGGAGTTATCATACTTCATCTTTATCTTCTATAACTGTCGTTGGAAGTTAAGCATTTAGTAGGAAGTTATAGTGATGAGTAGGGATAATAACACGTTGTTCAATTTACTAGTTTTGTAGATAAACTTCTCTAGAATTTTCCCAAGAGTTGGGGATCATCCTTGTGCTTTCCTCATCAATGACCCACTTGCTTATGGACGATCGTCTCATTGGGTATAGCCATTCTTGTCTTTCTGACCTGGACGACACCCATTGACGAATAGGAGTTGTTCCATTTTTAGTTCACCATTAGTTGCCCCTTTGTCCAGGGGTCGTCCAGCATACCGCTGAGTTTTGAAACGTGCCATCATTTGATCAAGTTTAGATCTTTCCAAATTATGCCACATGTCCTGATCTTGCTGGTTGATTCATTGTGTCGATTCCATTTTTCAAATAGACTGCCACGTATCACTTCTTAGATGGCTCGTGTCGCTTCGCTAACCTCACCTTTGGGCCTTATAAATAGGTACATTCTCTCTCTTACCCTTCACCTTTCTCATAATTTCTCTTCTGCCATCTCGTCCAATAGCCTCACTTAGTCTCCGTACCTTTAGTTTCATTAGGTATTTCCTCTTCTCATTCTTAGGTTTTCGTCTTAATCTTTCTTCCAATCAATTATGTATTCATCTAGTAGTAGCCTAGAGAGAGCAATAGATGAGTATCAAGACGTGTCTTCAGGTAGTTATGAGAGTGGTGAGGGTAGCACAAGCACTAGTAGTAGTAGCTCCTCAGATGAGCATTACTCGTTTGGGGTTCTTAGTTTTCCTTCAGAGGAATTCCAAGAAATGCAACATAGAATGGCTTCTGAAGCTGGGACTAGCTCGTCCAGAAGGCCACCTAGTCCTCTTCAAGACGAGGAGGAGGACGAGGAAGAGGAAAATGTGATTTATAGCTATGCCATTGAGGTAGCGTCCATTTTAGATGCGCTTAAGTTAAAAACCCTTATAGATAGGTACCAAATTCCTAGGGAGTTTAAGCCTTGTCTACCTAAGGAAGGAGAGTGGTGTTATTCTCCTTCTTCTAGTTTGGGAGTATGCACTTCTTACCTTTTAGCAGGTCTTAGGTTTCCCTTAAATTCTTTTTGCAGAGGTCTTCTCCATAGGTTGGATGTTGGACCTAACCAACTCAACCCCAATGGTTGGAGGACAATAGTTGCCACGCAAGTACTATGGCGTGAGGCACTAGAAGGGAACTGTCCAATCATAGTGGATGAGTTCCTTTACTGTTATAAGCCCTTAGAGAAAAAAAAAATATATATATATATATATATATCCGTTGGTTTTTACTAGTTCTTGTCTAGGGGCCCTATCTTTAGTTTGATAAAGGGCAATAGCTCATCTGACAGGCTTTGGAAAACTGAATTTTTTATTATTTCTAAAAACTGGGCTGGAGACCCAGTTGATGTGAATAATGCCCCCTTCCCTACTTTTACCAGCCCCCTAGGTTGCCTTCGTCTTGAGGGTATGTTTTCTTTCCCTTTTTTTTTTTTTTTTTTTTTTTTTAACTTTGTACTCACCTAACCTCTTTTCTTCTTATTGATGCAGCTATTGCCTGTCCACATTTGAAAAAATTTTACTTAGATCGTATTGACCAAGTTCGTGCTGTCCCTGGAGATCCTTTCATAGCCTAGTGACTCTTGGTCGTCTAGTAGTTTAAGGACTCGGCCCAGTACCTTCTGCTGAGAATCTCACGCACGAAGAAATCACCCGTCGAAATAAGTATCGTCCATCATAATTTTCTTTTTCTTTTTCTTTTTTTAACTTTTTTCGTCATAGGAATGGCTACCATGAAGGGAAACAAATAAAAAGCTACAACAAGTGGGGATGAGGACGTCCAAATTCAGGACGACACTGCTCACTCAGTCTTCCAGAAATCTGCCATCCAAATAGGGAAAAGGAAGTCTATATCTACCTTAGTGGACCTCGATGACCTTCCAACTCGCCGAGGTCTTAAGAAGCAAAAGCCTAGCAAGACCCCTCTTCCTAAGGTCCCAAAATTTACTCCTCTGACGGTAGATTTGGACGACCCAATGGTTAACGTGGTGCCCATCCAAACCGTTCCACCTGTCCAGACTGATCCTCATCCCCCTCCAGCTAAAGCTCCTCGCAAGACTCATCCCTTAGAGCCATCTGATAGGCCAAGAATGTATTGACCCCTTGTGATGAATTAATTAATTAATTAGACAAGGTTATTAATTAATCAAATTAATATGCAAATGCGTGGTAGCACAAACAAATCGCCAATTAAACTAAGTATGCAATGGAAATTTGCTTACGAATGGTGAAAACCTACATGTCAAAAACCCCATCGGGTGATTTTAAGGTCACCATTCCCGAGAATCCACTATTATCACAACAAGCGGCTATAAGTAAAGGAATCCAGTACCTTATACCAACCTACAGTTAAACCCTTATCCCAATACCCAATTGGACTTGTTCTATAGTGACAATCTCTCATTTTCAATGAACAGCTCCCAGTACGTGACTAACCAATTCTGCGGATCCCAGTATGCAACTTCAATCACCAACTAGAGAAGGTTGTTGACTGCAAACTTCTTCAGTTCATCACACGATGAAGATAGAGAAGATCTTGATCACAAAAACCTTACGGTGTACAAACACAACAGCTTCTTCACAAGAAAGATGAACTAGGGCGAATTCTATCTCCGGTCACAATTTGCTTGAACAAACTTTGCTTAACACTTGTGCAACTTATGTCACCTTTGACGGCCCTTAAAATAATCCTGTTATATGTCTAGGGTTGTGAGAAAAGAAAACCAAACATATAATCACGGATTGAATGAAAACAATCCTAAAAAATTGAATTTCATAAACCTCGATTGATACCCTATCTTCAAACTGCTGTCGAGCCATGGGCTTTAACAGCTCTTCAAGGCTCATAGATGGCTAACTGTCAGCTTTAATGAATACACTTTCTGCACTTGAATTTTGGACAGACTTGCATGGTTTTAACACTTGAACTTGAAACAAGGTTTCTATATATAGAAGTGTTTTACTTGAACCCCAAGACGTTTAAATAGAGTTTGGGCTGAACTGGAACTTTGCAGAAAAATAAATCTGTACGTGGTTCGATCGATCGAGTCTAATTTTCGATCGATCGAGCCTTACAGATTTAGTCCAATAAATCTGCACTCACTCGATTCCAGTTTTACAAATAAACATACTTTGAGCAAGCCTAAACAAGACTAAACAACCTGTTTTGATCATGGTTTGCCAACAATACAAATTAGAGTTCTAAATACATAAATTCCTAAATCTTTAGAACCTAACACACTGTTTTTGTATTTTTCTGATTTTTCAAAAAAAAATTATATGAAAAACAAAATAAACAAAACTGAAAATAAACAAAAACACGTTAAAGAAAGCAAGGCATAAAAACTACACTGACTTAAAACTTGAAAGCAAAACACATAAGTAATGCAAACAAAAACAAGAAGAGAGAGAGAGAAGAAGTGACAAAATCACTTGGAGTCATTTTCCTTCCACACCTTGGAAGAACCTTTCCATCTAGCAAATCCTTGATCCAGCGGTAAGGGAGAAGAATTAAAGTTGTTCAAGTTTGAAAGGAACATGAGGGATTTGAGAAGATCTCCAAGGAGAGCAAAAGAGGATGGAAACTTATTCTGGTTTCTCAGTGCGATCATGCCATTGCTCTATTGAGTGTCTAGCCACTTATAGCAATTAGGTCGAGTATGACCGGTTGCTCCACAGTGATGACAGAGGTGCCGCTTCTTCTATTTAGGCTTTTGAGAGTTAGCTTTCTTAGCCTTAGGGTTTTTAACTTCTTTCTTCTCTTGCTTAGGGGGTGCTCCTAAGATAGACTTACCCTTATCTATGTTCTCACTAGCTAATTCATTTTTAACTTCATTGTTCTGAGTTTCAATATTATTAGCAGGAGGAACAAAAATAGTAATACTAGTAGAAGCAATACTAGGAAAAGAGAAATCATACCCTAAACCGGTTCGATCGGAAGCAGATTTCTGAAGACTGAGCATTTCATTAAGCTTAGCACTTGAGGTCCTTTCCAGCTGAGCTCTGACTTGGAACAATTCTGCCTCAAGCTTGTTGATCTTTTCAGCCAAGAAGTTATTCTCAAACCTCAGTGCTCCAATAGTCTGATTGGCTTCATCAAATTTTATGGAAAGCTCTTCACACTCAAGCTCCACATCACTAAGCTTCTTGATGGTCAACCTATACAACTTCTCATGCTTTTCTGATACTTTGTATTACTTTGCATAGGCTGTGTGGATGTCATCTTGTTCATCCATCTTCTCAAACTTGGACTCCACCAATTCCTTTTCTTCATCCATATCTTCAATAATCCCCTTAGTAGGATTGACAGTGGCAGTGAAGGCATTCAAGATTCCATCATCCTCATTGTCAGAATCATCTTCAAGCTCGGTGTCGCTTAAAGTAGCAGCAAGTGCCTTGCTCTTCCCAATGGTCTTGAGATATGTAGGGCACTTTTGTTTCATATGACCGAAGTCTTGACACCCAAAGCACTTTGGTCCTGAAGGAATAGTGTACTGACCACCATCCCTAGCATCCTTCTTCCCATTGGCAATCTTCATAAACTTCTTGAATTGCCTCGTAATGTAGGACTTCATCTTAGAATCCTCATCATCTAAAGACTCATCAGTATCACTACTCTTGGCCTTCAATACCATGCTCTTGCCCTTACCTGACTTACCAATTCTTGTTAAACCTAACTCATAGGTCTGCAGATTACCAATCAGCTCTGTCAAAGGAATCTTGTCAATATCTCCTTTTCAATGCACAGCTCCCAGTACATGACTAACTAATTGTGCGGATCCCAGTACGCAACTTCAATCACCAACTAGAGAAGGTTGTTGGCTACAAAGTTCTTCAGTTCATCACATGATGAAGATCGAGAAGATTCTTGGTCACAAAACCCTATGGTGTACAAACACAGCAGTTTCTTCACAAGAAAGATGAACTAAAGCAAATTTTGTCTCTGGTCATAATTTGCTTGAACAAACTTTGCTCAACACTTGTGTAACTCGTGTCACCTTTAACAGCCCTTAAAATAATCCTTTTATATGTCTAGGGTTGTGAGAAAAGAAATCTCAAACATACAATCACGGATTGAATGAAAACAGTCTTGAAAAACTGAATTTCATAAATCTCAACAGATACCCTATCTATCGAGCTGCTGTCGAGCCACAGGCTTCAACAGCTCTTCAAGGCTTGATAGATGGCTAGTTGTCAAGCTTTAATGAACATCACTTTCTGCACTTGAATCTTGGACAGACTTGCATGACTTTAACACTTGAACTTGAAACAAGGTTTCTTGAAGCATTAAACACATTCTAAATCTACCAAATTACAAGTAAAGTGCATGTTGTCAAAGGATTAGCCAAATACATAAAATAGTGACATATGTTTCTAACAAGTGAATCACATATGTCCTAACATCGTCTAAACATCCTCCTAACCTGGTGTTGGATGAGAGTTATGCATGGAAGACGTTCAAAGGAATTATCATTGACAACGAAGTGAATTCATGTTATAATATGTCAGTGAGGGACTTTGAACGTTCTACCATTCATGACCTTTTTAAGGTATATAAATTTCATTCACCTTTGTTTTATTCTCTTCAATTTTGAATTAAATTCCTAACTTTCCTTCGTCCACTCGTAGGCCATGTCAAAGTTTTACACGGCATCCAGCCAGGCTAAGGAGTTATGTGAGGAGGCCAAGATGGCCAAGGAGAAGAATAAATAGCTGAACAAGGAAGTCCTTTTGAAAAAGGGGGAAGAGATCAAATTAACTGAGGATCTCAATCGTTTGCAGGGAATAGAGATGAAGTTAAAAGGCAAGGTTGAGGAACTTAGAGCAGATTCCATTAAAAAGGAAACCCGCATTGCTCATTTGGAGGGACAAATTTTAGGGTTCAACTCGTCCTTGGACAAAGCTCATGAAGAAGCCGTTGCAGCTTTCAAGAAGTAAGATGAATAAAAGAATTGTCTAGACAATTATTATGCAGCTGGTTAGAGGACTTCTAAGCTGATGCCAAGGAGAATTACCCTGACCTGGACTTTGATTCCTTCAAAATTCCTCTCGCTACAGAAAGTTCCTTGCTTCCGATGAGTTCTGAGGATGTCAACGTGGTGGACGACACTACACTACAACAAAATGTATTTTCAGTGACAAAAAATATTTGTCACTAAAAGTCCAGTTTTTCGTCACTAAGGACCTTTAGTGACGAAATTGGACTTTTAGTGATGAAACGCTTTTCATCACTGAAACCCTGTCACTAAAAGTCTTGGTGATGAAAAATTTTGTCACTAAAAGTCCGATTTGATTTTTTTTTTTTTAACTTTTAGCGATGAAAACGTTTCGTCACTAAATGTTTTCCTCACTAAAAACACTATTCAGTGACGAAAATATTTCATCACTAAAAAAATTTAGTTTATTAAATCATATTTAGTGACGAATAATTTCATCACTAAATCTATGTTCGGGTACATATAGTGATGAAAAAGTTAGTCACTAAAACTATTTTTAAGAAAATCTAGGAACATATAGCGACGAAAATTTGAGTCACTAAAACCATTTCTTACAAAATTTTGCTACATTTAGCGACAAAATATTTCGTCACTAAAACAATATTTTGTTGTTATATTTGTGACGAAAAAATTCGTCGCTAAAACTTATTTTCTGTTTTTATTTTTTTCATGGTTTTGATATTAACCTGTAACTTGTCATTACATTATTAAAACCTCACATTTGAATAACACATTTATTTCAACAACATAGTTATAAAAAAAGATTCATACATTCCACAAGTAAAAAATAAAACAAAAAGGGTAGCATAATATAATTAGAACTAATGGAAGATGTCCTCATATGTCTTCAAGTAATGCCAAAAGTAAATCCCCTAAAAGCCACCAATAAGAAACCAACACAAATATAAAAACAATACTACATTAAAATCGTAAAGTAAAAACATTAACTATGTTATAAGAAACATTTCTAACAATGCATTAAGAGTAGCCACACCAATAAATTAAAATCATAACTCCTAATGTATAAGTTGTAGAAAGCAAATATAGATTTTCAAGTGTAATATAATACAATTAGTTTCAAATAATGCATCAAAAAAAGTAATCACACCTTGTAGTGTGGGCCAATTGCTAAAATAAACTACTAACCAAAAAGTGTTTTAACTTGAAGTTAAACCACCCCGATAGGTAAAAGCATCATCAGAAACCTTGCTCCTCAAAAAGTTAAGAATATTTGTTAAGTTCTCTTCTTGCTTAGCTCGCTCCTCTTGGTCCTTAGCTTGCTCCTCTTGGTCCTTAACTCACTCCTCTTGATCCCTAGCTCTTGCCTTTTTGAGCTCAATTATCTCATTTTCTAACCGTTGGATATACTTCACTGAGGAATTAGATGAGGCGGTGGTTACTAGAGAAGAGGAAGGTCTCATGCCAAGTCCTTTTACAATACCAAACTTCTTCTTAAAAACCAAGTTTGAGATCTCCTCTTGTGTAAGGGGAATTGCATTAGGATCTTGACAATGATCTGCTTGCACTTTGAGAATATTTTCCTATCATTTGAAAGATAGAAAGAAACAAACAATCACAACATTAATACTACATATGTTATAGCTTTACAAACAAGATAGGGATGGAATGATTGGGATGGAATGATACACATACATATGTGTATTTGGATTGAAATTAACATCTTTGAAGATTTTTGCCAATTTAGGAATTTGACCATCATTATTATTTGTCTGATTAATTAAAATTCAAGTGTTAGATAGATATACTTAATTAATCACAACATGCAATATACTAAGGTTTAAGAAAATGAAAAAACGCGCACCTCCTCATCAACCCTTACAGCAAGTGCCTTTGTCCCGCATCTATGTTTGTCTGAAGTTTTATTCTTATTTCCAGAGTTCTTTCTTGATTTTTTTTCTAATAAACAACATTCAAGATATTTATTAGATCATGAATAAAATAGTATACATTTACTTCATCTAAGTATTAATCTAATTAGTTGACAACATAATATAGTAAACATTGGATAATAATAATATACGCATGAATAATTTACCAGCCAATCCTCATTAGTCCATCTCCCATCAATGAGTTCAGTCCACTGCTTAAGTGTGGCATTCATTTGCAGGTGGCTTCTTGCATAGTCAGTACCATGAGATTGCTTGAGCTTTTTATAAGCCTGATGCAACTTGTAGGAGTTGGAACTCAATAATCTTCCACATTTTGTATTTATTATTTTCGTTACCAAGTTAGAATCTCCTTCTAGCTCAAACTGATCCTGTAAAATGAAGTGTATATGTATTATAAAAATATTATTATATGAATTAGACGAGTTAGAAATTATTAATGTAAATTTACCGTGATAGTTTAAAGCACCACATCTCTAATAGCAACATCAACATTTTTCCAATTTTTCACGTTGTAACTGGACAAATTACTTTGCACTTGTACGCCAACTTGATTGACAAGCTTGCACGCATTCTTCGCAACAGAAGCATCATACTCTACAGCTATAAGTACTGACAACTTACCACTTTTTTCAACAAGTGCCCGTACTGTTATACCACTTGTTGCTCCACGGGTAGTTCTACTAGCAAATCCTATTTAAACATTATTAATGTTAAAAAATTATACATTCCACGAACATTATAGCTAAATTAAGGGAAGTATAATCTCAACAGTAAAAACAGGGTGCAGTTGTAATTATGTATGTTCTATGTAATTATCAGTCATGCTAGTTAATGCGTCAGTAGTCTGCACCTTCGCATTAGAAGAACTTTAGGTGGGAGGATTTTCTTCAGGAGGTGTTTTTGTAGATTGGACCACTGGGATAGATGCCTCACCTCACGAGCGTGTAATTCGTCCTGGTGCCATCTGTAACTAACAAACATACATATAATGGAACAATAAAGTCATTACAAGTAATGGAACAATAAAGTTATTATCATCTATTGTACCCTATGGAACATCTATTGTACCTTATGAATTATAGAATTAGATGACTCATCATCATTGTCATCGTCACCAATAGGTGGTACATAATCATCATCTACCACAACACTAGCTCTACTTCTTTTCCCTTTTGCACAATTGGACTGAGCAGAATCCTTTAGAGAAGTTGAGATGTGCTTCAATCCCAAAGCATCAATTATCTCTTGGTTTTGCCTCATTTTATCCAATCTTGCCATCTCATACCTCGGTATATTATGAGTGTATTTGGCCTTTTTGGGCATTTTTTGAAATTATGTATTGACATGAAAGATAAGTACAATAGCTACTAACTTAACATCAAAGTCCACACTATTATCCATATCAAGCAATTCATAAGTGCAAAATTTGAACACAATTGCTACTAACTCAACACAACAAATAACCACGTCAATATCCATATCAAGTTCAAGATAAGTACAAAACATCTCAATAACAATTCCTACTAACTTTATATATCATAGTCTACACCATTATCCACATCACGCAATTCACAAGGCATCGATACCATCCATATGATCACCATCCGACATTTCATTATCATGAATATTCTCATTCAATACACGAGGTTCTACATGATTATAACAATTAATGTAAGATTGCATAATCCCACGATGAAGCAAATGGATACGCACAGTATGAGGAGATTGTTGATAGCAATTCACACAATGAATACATGAGAATATTACCACCCAAGTCCACAACCGCTCTTGCAAAATTAATAAATGCAATGACCCCTTCAATATATGGATGACTTAATCTGCCATCGGGTGTCTTACCCATTGTCATTCAACTTTTATCCATGTTTGACTACAATTACAAGATGAATGCTACTTTAGTAAAATAAGGACAACTCATGCATAATGGATTCTAACTTCTAGGTCTAAGTCTATAAGCTATTGAAATCAATTAAAGTACTATTCATCACATCTAATCAATAAGATCCATTCACATTTGCAGGAAACTAAAAAAACTCCCAATATGAATTTAAACCACCTTATAACACCATGCAAGCTACCTGCTTGCTCCAACACAACAACGCACCACAAAACCAATCACAAACATCACAAGTACAATACTTACAAGTATTGAAATCGAATAAAGGAACACAATTGCTACTAATCAACAAGTTTCATTAACATTTGCATGAAATTAAAAACGCTCCTAATATGAATTTAAACCACCTTATAACACCATGCAAGCCACCCGCTTCATCCAACCAACAACCCACCACAAAACCAATCTCAAACATCACAAGTATAGAGTGTTTATAAGTATTGAAATCAACTAAAGTACTATTCATTACATCTAATCAATAAGATCCATTCACATTTGCAAGAATTTAGAAAACACTCCCAATATGTATTTAAACCACCTTATAACACCATGCAAGCTACCCGCTTGCTCCAACATAACAACCCACCACAAATCCAATTTCCAACATCACAAGTATAGAGTTTACAAGTCTTTAAATCTAATAAAGTAATATTCATCACATCTAATTAACAATACTCATTCACATTTGCAAGAATTTAAAAAACACTCCCAATATGTATTTAAATCACCTTATAACACCATGCAAGCCACCCACTTGCTCCAACACAACATACCACCACAAATCCAATTTCCAACATCACAAGTATAGAGTTTTATAAGTTTTTAACTAAAATTTACTTACTTTGCTCAAGCTAAGCTTATAACTTTCAGAAAAAATCCAAAGTTATTGCAAACAATGTGTATTTAGCCTGCAAAAGAAAAATTAAATTTATAAATACTTCAGTCTTGAAAATGATCATCTCATAATAAAAAGAAGAAGCAAAGGCACCAGGCCAGGAGTGATCAATCACTAGTTGTTGCCAAAGGGACACTTACTGTTGAAATGCTTTCTTGCAGAAAGAGAAACAAAATTGAAAATTTAGGAACACAAACAATAATCTAAAATAACTAACTAAACCATAAAATAGAGAGAAATCAAAAAAATAAATAACTAAATAAACCAAAAAAATTTCTCAGAATTCTAACACAAGCATCATTGCAAACAATTTTTGTCTTAGAACCCATATAATTTCTCCTCTTATTCACAACGACAAATACTTATCTATCATTTCTCAATCAAATTTCTCACCTAAACCAAACGAAAATTTCTCAGAATCTAAGCACAGCTCAAATATTACACATTTGAAGACCCAAAGCTCTAATAAGTTTAGAGTAAACATCTCTGGCTTTATCAAAGTGAAGACCCAAAACTAAGACCCAAAAACATTTCACAACAATTTCAACTAACCCAAAATGGTACCATCAAAGTCACCAAAATGTTATAACAATCACCATTCCACAACCACAACCACCATTCCAGTTCACAAACAACAACAGCACAGCCCTCATCCAAAACAATCTGTACAAAATAAGAACGGTTTCTATATGGGATTCACAACTTAGACAAACTGTCGCACCATAGAGAACAAATCCCAAACAAGAAAAAAAAAAAAAAAAAAAAAAAAAAAAAAAAAAAACCTAGAGTTCTCACATGAACACCACGGACAAGGCAGAAAAATTAACATCAAGCATTTAGAATCATTAAACAAAAATTAACAAAAAAATTAATTTAAAAGAAAAAAAAAATACCCATTACACGTTTGGGAGGCGAAGAGTCGCCAGCTAGGTGGAAGGCGAAGGATCGCTGAAAGCGCCATGAACTGAAGCTTCGCCAGATGGTGCGAAGGATGAAGCATCACTGGTGAGCTGAAGCGTCACCTACAATCAGCAACCAGAAGTGTCACCAATGGTGAGTTGAAGCACTGCGATCAGCATCTGAATTGTTGCAATGGACACGAAATGGAGAAATCGGAGCATTGAGGTGATGGGTTAAATGTCAACGGCGGGGGTCTAGTTGGCGTCGCTTGTGAAAGCCTGGGTCGGCATCGTCAAGCTCGGTCGACGTCGGCATCAGCGTTAGCTTGCTACGCCGTGAGGAAGAGCTTGAGAGACTGTGAGGGAGAGCTTGAGTATCAGTTGTGAAGGGACGAAGGTCTGATGTGAAAAAAAAGGAGCTGAAGTGTTATATATATACCTCATCTTTAGTGATGATTTGATTTTGTCACTGTTTATGCCTTTAGCGACGAAGTCGGGTTCGTTGTAAATAATAAAACTAATGGCCACCGTTTTCCTTTCAGCGATGATTTATTTTCGTCAGTAAATGTCACATTCAGCGACGAAACAAGTTTCGTCACTAATAGCATGACCAGTAGCACCTTTTAGCGATGAAAGTATTTGTCACAAAAAACTTAAACTTTTAGCGATGAAAAAATTTGTCACTGTAGATCAATTTGGTTTTGGCCCTGAATTTAGCACACCCTATAGTGACGAAATCTAAATTTCATCACTAAATGTTACTATTTTTTTTATATATAGTGACAAAATATAAATTTCGTCACTATATGGTGCTTTTTCATGACGAAAAAATTTTCCTCACTAAAATTCGTCACTATAGTTACATTTTGTTGTAGTGTACCAATGAAGTAACCCAAGATGGCGGGGACGATCCAAAGTCTGGGGGCAATACCCCTAGTGGTTTATCTCAATGAATTTACTTTGTTTTTAGAAAAGTTTTATTATTTTAGTTTGTTGGAAATGCCCGTTGTTTTGGGCTTTGCTCCTTTAGAATTCATTCAAGTACAATTCTCTCATCCAAGTTTATGGATGAGCTATATATACAATTGCCTTTATGGGCTTCACATAACTCAAGGGTTTTTGGATGGTGGTTGTCTACCCTTTATTAATTTTTATGAATGAATGTCTATTTTCAATTCTATTCTTCACTTTGTGTTTGAACAAGATATAGGTTTTTTAAACACTATTTATATCGTCCATGTTATTTCTGTGGTTGTGTGGTCCGTCCACTTATAAGGACATTTTACCTCATCTTGAATACATGAACGAATTTTTACTTACATCGTCCATGTTAAAATAAATCCTTCATGTTCAGCACCTACCATTCACTAAGTACGACTCGTCTATGAATGGCGTTTCTCTTTGCTAGCTTTATCCATCCATACGTTTGACTTATAGCTTGCATTGTTCTTCGTCCAAGTGTGGGACGATCATTTATTCGTCTTTGGTAAAAGACATTTCCAGCATTTACTTGTCTGTGGACCAGATTGTTTAGCTGGTTAAATTCATTCATGGACTTTAGAATATTTTTACATGCATGCTCTTCCTCATCCATTGGTTAAACGAACATACCTTGGGCTTCACCTCGTCAAGTGCCTAGACGAATATACCTTAGTTTCATTTTTCCTTGCTTTATCCTTATTTTAAGGAAAGCTCACAGACGTTACATCCCTGCATCCAGAGATTTTATTCGTCTTTGGCTTTTTGCCTTTTGGTGGATTATTTTGAATGAAATCACAAAAAATAAGAGATTCACACAGCATCATATATATTAGAAATCCAAACTATATGTACATAACGTAAAAATTGTCCATAAGCATGGCACATGCTTAAAAGCTAGTGCCTAGGGAATCAAAAGTATTTATACAAATAGATAGGACACAACTTCGTCCATCACAACTTCGTCCATGGATAGTACAAAAGTTAAAACTAATGCACTTTTTAGGGAATTAAGACACTTAAAAACACACACTGGTAGTAATAGATATGAGCAAACATAAGGGAAACAACACATTACTTCAACTATCCGTAACGCTCATCCATGGTGATGTTTGTCTAGGCTGACCCTTTATTGATAGTATCTCCTTAGATGCTCAACATTCCAAGAGTGTTCTAGCCTCCATCCATCTAAGGCTTCCAAATAGTAGGATCCTTGCCTTTTGCAGTTGATAACTCTATAAGGTCCTTCCCAATTTGGTCCTAGTTTCCCATGAGCCGGGTTTCTAGTTGCCAAGGAAACCCTTTTTTAGAGATCTCCAATGTTGAAGCGTCTAGGTTTCACCATGGCATCATACTGCTTGGCCATAAGATTTTTGTATCTTGCTGTTCTCTGCTCTGCATCCATCTTTACCGCATCAATAAGATCGAGGTTAAGATGAAGTTGTCCTTAGTTTTCCTCATCTTGATACTTCATCACCTTGTGGCTAGCCATATGCACTTCTGCAGGTATGATTGCTTCACTCCCATAGGCTATTTTAAAAGGAGTTTCCGCTATAGGGGTCCTTACTATTGTTCTATAAGCCCATAAGACACTTGGTAACTCGTTTGGCCATACTCCCTTTGCCCCTTCAAGCCGAGTCTTGATAATTTTCAACAAGGATTGATTTGCTACTTCTGCTTGTCCGTTGGCTTGTGGGTGGGATGGTGAGGAATAATGATTCTTGATTCTAAGTTGCTCACAAAAATCCTTGAAGTGTGTGTTATCAAATTGTCGTCCATTGTCAGACACCAATACCCTAGGTACTCCAAACCTGCATACATTGCTCTTCCAAACGAAGTTTTTGAAATTTAGTTATGTAATTTTCGCTAAGGGTTCGGCTTCAACCAACTTAGTGAAGTAATCTATTCCCACCACCAAAAACTTCATCTGTCTAGTCCCAACTAGAAAGGGACCTAATATATCCAACCCCCACTGTGCAAAGGGCCATGGGGCCATCGTTGGGGTAAGGCATTCCGATGGCTGTTTAGGGACGTTGCTTAATCATTGACATTGATCGCACACCTTGACATATGCCTTAGCATCAACTTGAATGGTTGGCTAGTAGTATCCCGCCCAGACGACCTTGTGGCCGAGTGACTTGGGTCCTGAATGGTTGCCACACGCTCCTTCATGAACCTCCCTCAATACATAATTTGTCTCGCTTGGAGCTAAACATCTAAAATAAGGTTGAGAAAAGCCTCTTTTGTATAGCACCTCGTCCATAAGGACGTACCTGGTTGATCTGATCCTCAGCTTTCTGGCCTCGTCTTTTCCCTCTAGAAGCCTTCCATCCTTTAGGTATGCTACTATTGGGGTCATCCAATTTTCTTCACCTTCTATCTGCATTTTTTTAAGATCTATGCTTGGCATATATTGAATTTTATTAAACTCGTCCATTGATTCATTCGCTAAGGCTTCCTTTGCTAAGGCATCTGCTTCCATGTTTTCTTCTCTTAGGACTTGAATGAAACTGGCTTCCTTAAACTTCTTTACAAGTTGTCTCACCTAATTAAGATATTTCCTCATCCACTTCTCTTCAAGAACTGGATTAGGTCTTGCTTCGTCTTTTCCTTCATACTTGTTCCAATTCTGGTAAACTTCTCAAGATTACCCTCTTCCAAAGGGATGTCCTTCAGTACTTTGGTGGGCCCTATAACAACCCTTCTCTCCTCAATGCTCATTGTCTACACATGCTCGTCCATAGCCAACATGGCTAAATAACACTCTCTTGCTGCTAATTGATCTCCTTGAACTTGTCCTATCCCGTACTCTGTAGGGAATTTGACTGATAGGTGGTAGGTAAATGTTACTGCCTTCCAACTGTTTAAAGTTGGTCTTCCAATGATGGCGTTATAAGAAGATGAACAATCTACCATAAGGAAATTCACTTCTTTGGTTATCTACTGTAGGTATGATCCCACCACTACAGGTAATGCAATGGTGCCTACAGGCTGCACTTTCATTCCTCCAAATCCCACCAAGGGCGAACATACTGGACGAAGTTGATCTTGTCCAAGCCTCATTTGTTAGAAGGCGGGGGTAATACAAGATGTCTGCCGAACTTCCGTTATCCACCAGCCTTCTAGTTGTATAGTATGCGATGAGTAAGGTAATGACGATTGCATCGTCATATGGGTGATGGACTCTTTCAGCATCCTCATCCATGAAGGTAATGGCCGGCTCGTCTATTCCCCTGGTCCTTGGTGGTCGTCCAGAGAGTTGGACGTTTTGCACCACTTTGAGATACGTCTTCCTTGACTTGGAAAACTGCCTTATTGAAGTACCTCATATAATAACCCTTATTTCTCCAAGTGGGGGCAATGATGATTCTTCTACCTTTCCTTTCAACTTCTCATCTTTATGATCCCTTCCAACAAAATGCCTCAACTTTCCTTATCTAATAAGATTATCTATCCGTTGCTTTAAGTCATAACACTCATCCGTGTCATGCCCATGATCTCTATGGAAGCAGCGATATTTGTTCTTATTGCGCTAATTGGGATCTCCCTTCATCTTCTTTGGCCACTTTAAGCAGGGGTCATCCTTGATTTGCATGAGTACTTAATCAAGTGGAGCATTTAAGGGCGTGTAGTGCTAACTCCTTCTCGAAGATGAACCTGCCTTCCTATTGTCTTGGTCCTTCTTCTCTCTTATTCTGGCCTTCTTTAAACAAGGACCCTGATCAGGATGACGTGATGGATCCGCTTCCATACGCTTTGCTCTCTTCCTCTTCTTGGCTATGATTGCATCCTTTGCATTCATAAAATTTTTGGTTGAATGGATGAGTTCAGCCATGGTTTGAAGCTCTTGCTCGTAGAGCTTGTGGATGAATAAATTGGAATTAACTCCATTATGGAAGGCAGCCAATAGCAGCTTATCGTCCATCTCATCTACTGTGAGGGCTTCTCTGTTGAAACAAGTAATGGAGGACCGCAAGCTCTCACTTTCCCCTTGCTCTATTGTTAATAGACTGGACGAGGAGTGCTTATGTCTTTGTCCTCCAATAAATTTGTTGACAAACAACTTACTCAATTCTTCAAAAGAACCTACAGTTTTGGGAGGTATCTTGTTGAACCACACTCGTGCTAGTCCTTTAAGGGTTGTAAGGAAGGCCCTACACATAATCTGGTCTAGAACCCCTTGAAGATGCATTGTAGTCTTGAACGTTCTGATATGATCACACTGGTCGCGTGTTCCATCATATGAGTCCAAGGAAGGCATTTTAAACTTAGGAGTCAATGGGTGACTATTGATGGAAGCCGTGAAAGGGGAGTCTGTTCGATGAACTAAGTCATCTACAGGATTTGCCCTTCTCATGTTCTCACTCATCTCGTCCATGGCCTTCCTCATCTGATCCATCTCCTTCTCCAAATGTGGCACCCTCCATGAAGCGGTACCCCTTGACTGGTTCTTGGGCTCAAGATTTTCTCTTCTATCTTCTTAACTTTGGGCTTGCCATTCTACGTATCTTTCATGGTGTTGCCTCCTTAGACCAATCTCCCTAGTCAACTCTGGGTTCTGATGGGTTAACTCCGCCATAGCGATTGCCATGGACTGTATGTGTGGGATGAAAGGCGGTTGTATGACAGGTGCTGACTGATGATCACGGTGGGGATTACTAGAAGTATCCTTACTCTCCTAGTGGCCTGGGCAAGTTGTCCTTGATCTTGTCCGAACCACATAACCTTTTGTCGAAGAAAGATGAATTGCAAAACACAAAATCTCTTCCCCACAAATGGCGCCAACTGATAATGCACATAAAATCAATAGGCTAAATGCTTCAGGCTTCAATGGAATGATAGTTGCTTGGAAGGCCTGAAAAGAAAAACACACAATCAAAAGGTGACTGGATTGGACCGGCCAAGAACCCTCCGATGCTTAAGTTAGTTTCTCTTATATTCTAGAGTTCTAACTTTTCAGGAGTTATGTAAAACTTACCTTCATTTGGTTTATATAGCGTGCTCTTGAAGCGATTATTTGATTTGTAACTTCCCTTGTATTTGAGGAAGTCAAAGGGTTTAAGAATAACTTCCACAACTGCTATGGGAGTTATCATACTTCATCTTTATCTCCTATAACTGTCGTTGGAAGTTAAGCATGATCCAGGGTTTTACTCATGCCTTGGAATAATAACACGTGGTTCAATTTACTAGTTTTTGTAGATAAACTTCTCTGGAATTTTCCCAAGTGTTGGGGGTCGTCCTTGTGCTTTCCTCATGGACGACCCACTTGCTTATGGACGACCGTCTCATTGGGTATAGCCATTCTTGTCTTTTTGACCTGGATGACACCCATGGACGAATAGGAGTTGCTCAATTTTCAGTTCACCATCATAATCAATTAATGAATTTGAGGTATTTTTGGACATGTGAATTGTATTATATTTTTTCTTATTTTTTTTATAAAAAATAAATGGTGACTCCACACAATTACCCAAAAAAGAGGTGTCCTAAGCACCCAAATCTCTTTTTAAGAGGGCTACAAAGTTTTTGGTGCCTCATAGGTGGCAAGGCCGAACTTGGGTTCCAGTGTTTCCAATGGATGGCATTCCCAATATCCAAAAGCTCTTGGATAGATCCACTCAAGGAATGGAGTTCTCCACCTCGCAAAGATGCCTTAGATGATTGACACCATGCTTGATATGCATCTTAGGATGAAGATTTTCTCTAATCTATGGTGAAGATTCTTGTGAAGCACAAGTAACAAACTTCATTTTCATGTGAATCATTAAGATGACCTGTCAAGGCAACATGCCATTTTAGGGTCCTAAGAAAGGCAATATGAGAACAGCAAGAAGGGATGTTATTGATGGGGCATTGTCGCCCAGATGTTGAGCAAGTGAATGGCCTTTTGATTGTATCATCACAAATATTCAGATGTTTTGTCAATGCTATTCATTGAAGAATTCGATGCGGGTGACGTCTCATTAACTTGATTAAAGCATGTTCCCAAAAAGGAAATTGAATGGAGTTAGTGACATATCAAGACTATGCCAAACTCGATAAAGCTAGAAGTATTTTGGTCCTCATTCACGACTAATTTTAATCCCTTTACTCTTCAACCATGGTTCACATGTTGGCACTCATCATGAGAGAGTTTTGACATTGCATCACTGAAGTAGCTGAAGCTGATTTCTCATGTATTCGAGAATTGTTGAGTGAATTACAAAGGCTGAGGTAGTCCTAATACCGTTGGGAATGTTCCTAAAAACTAAATGGGTGAAGTTAGACAAAGACTTGGGTCATGGCAAGATTTGATAAAATTGGAAACTTGGTTTGCATTTCTCCCCGAATGTAGGCTTGGTTTGCCTATTTCCATTATCAATGTGGAAGTCAAACTTCAAAGGGATGCTTCAAGTAGGTTGTAGGATCCTTTTATGATCTTGCAAAGAAATTGCAACTGCAACTCTGCCAAACTTAAGATGCTTGTTAAGACTATTCTTCAAAAATCCATTCAAAGGGGAGAAACTGTACGAAAAAGCTTCCCCAGTGTGGCGTTTTCTATGGTCTCTCAATCGCCTTCATAACTTAGTGAGATTTTTAATGAGGCAAGTTGAAGAAAATCAAGTTCAAGCTGGTTAATGTTGCTTGAGAGATGTTGGGTTCTTTTTACCCTTTTAGAATGCTTTGACAGAAAAGCTTACAGGCCATATGGATCAACTCCAACTTCTAGCTAAATTCTGCTCCTAGACTTGCGGTAGCTAGCCCTCATGGACAATGTGGGGGCTGCACAATGGATTTTTAGTGGTCTTATGGGAATGAGACCACTAAAAATCTGCCGCAGTATCATATTGAGAGCGTAAAGGCTCGAACTTCTTCTAATCCATATGGAAGTCTTGTGGATCACTGATCTCACCAATTGCTCTTTTAATGCCACAACAAAATTGGCTTCTGCTCATGTTTGAGATAGGGAATTTAGGACCCTTAGTGGCCTCATGCATCCTTTTAAATGTCCCTTCCCATGTCTAGCTTAGGTATCTCCTTGGAGTGAGTTCTTGAATGAGCTATCCATGGCTCGTGCATTCAGAAATGGTTCCAAAAGTTTCTATCATGACCTCAATTGAGGTGAATTTCTAGATGACCCATCGGTCTTGTGAATTTCTTCAACCGTCTAAACGGCCTCTTTAAGATTCTTAATGAAGATGAGCCAAGACTTTCTTGGCCTTTCTGATCGTAGCACTAGCAGTATACTTCTTCTAAAGGAGATCTTGTTCCCAAAAAAGTCTCCAGACTAGGCCGAGCTCTAGCATCCTTCCTATTCTTAGGGTTTTCTTGAAAATTTCATGCAACTAGTTGATAACATCAACTAGAACTTGGCAATGATATCGAGGTCCCTTAAGAAGCAATATAAACAAAGATTGGCTACATATCAGCTTGATCTTAGGAGACCACCATCGGGGCCTTAATTTCCACACATAGAAGTGATGTCAGGGAAGTTCCATAGTTTTTCTCGAAATAGTACTGACTCATTTATCTTCTGCCACCTTAGATTCAATGTTACCTCTTGTTTGAGACTTTGTGAGTGATGGTGTACATGCCCAAAGGGGTGATTCTAAAAGTCCTTTCTTCAATGCCAAGAGTAGTCGAATCCAGACTAGACATGAAATCATCTTGACAAGTGGTGGGAGGGTTAGGCACCCCTAGGAGTTTATGTTGTTGATGGCCTTTTTAGAAGAACTAACTACAAAGACTTTGCTAACATCAATCTTGATCAAATGAATTAATTGGCTTAGATTGCAAAAGACAAATCAAGGGTCTTTTTAGTAGCACCAACCTTCTCAGTCTATCATCAGAAGTGTGACACAAAAGAGAACATCTCTAGAGGCTTTTCTCTTTTCTGATCATCTTCAGTTCATTCCCCTAGGGTTATGAGATTGGTCAAAACAATGAACTTGGGCCCCAAAAATCTTCTCATAGACAAGTGCCTTAAACATGTCTAGGAATGACTTCGTCATCTTAATTTCAAATTCCAGAGAATGCACTCGAATGGCCCTTTCTCTTTTTAATCTTTAAGTACTTCCTTTGAAAGTTTCTCCACACTCTTCTTCCATTCTCTATCAACTGGAATGTCAAGGAGCTACCATAATGTCGAGACCATAATGGTACTGACATTCAATGGCAATTCATGCTTATTCCTTCCAGACAAAATTTCCAACATTTTGCTTAGTGATCTTTGCTAATGGCTCTACTTCCACCCATTTAGTTTAATAATCAATTCCCACCACCAAGAACTTCATTTGCCTTGTCCCCATGGGAAAGGGACCAAGAATGTCAAGTCCCCATAGGATACGATTGGAGTGGCCTAGTTGGCTTCTTTGTCTATCTAATGCACTTCAAGAATGTCTATGCTTGGGATGTACTGGACTTTAATCTGGTCATCAACCAACTCATCTATAGATGTTGTCTTGGCTAGGTTGTCAGCTTCAATGTTTTCTTCTCTTAGGTTTTGGTGAAACTTTGTCGTTGTGAAGCCCTTGATGCATTGCTTAACTTTGCTCAAATACCTTTTCATACATTCCTCCTTAGCTTCGCATGTTCCACTCACTTAACCTATGATCAGCTACGAATCTCCTTGAATGACTAGTTATTCTACTCCCAATGCCTTAGCCAGATCTAAGCCCTTAATAAGAGTTTCATACTCAGCTTCATTGTTGGTCATCGAGAACTGTAGATAGATGGCATACTTTGGACGATCTCCTTTAGGTGGTTGTAATACTACTCCAATTACTCCTGCATGTTGAGGGGATAAACCATCCATATGGATGACCTATTCTTTTGCCCCTTGGTCCTTATTCTTCTGGTCGTGGGCAGGAGTGAATTCTATAATGAAGTCTACAGGGGATTGGGCTTTTATCATTTCCTTTGGTTGATACCTCCTGTCAAACTCACTAGGTTCAACTACCTATTGGATCAATTGTCCAGCCACTTCTAGCTTGTTCATGGCCTTCTTTAGCAGATGGTTTATCAGGACTTTGATTATGTAAGCTTGGAAGTAAGGCCTAAGCTTCCTTGCTATTGTTAGTAACAAAAAGGCCAACTTCTCTATTGGGGGGTACTGTCCTTCAACTCCTCCTAAAGCCTTGCTAGTGTAGTAGATAGATTTCTGTGCCTTTCCTTCTTCTTTGACTAAGGTTGAGCTTACTGCATAAGGAGAAACTGCAAGGTAGAGGTACAGTTCCTTACCTGGTTTAGATGGGCTCAACAAGGGAACTATCATGAGATACACCTTAAGTTCTTCGACTGCTTGCTAACACTCATCCATCCACTCAAACGCTTTCCTTAACACCTTAAAGAATGGCAAGCACTTGTCAGTAGCCTTTGAGAAAAACTGGTTGAGAGTTGCTACTCGTCCAGTGAGACTTTTTATTTCCTTGACATTCTTTGGTAGCTCCATGCTTAGTATCGCTTGGATTTTATCAGGATTTGCTTCAATTCCCCTTTATGAAACCATGAAACAGAGGAAGTTTCCTGATGAAACTCTGAAGCACATTTGCTGGTTCAGCTTCATGTTGTATCGCTAAACGTGTCAATGTCGCTAAGATGAACTGGAGCCCAATCTCTCTTTAAGGTTTTTGAGTCTAAGAAAGGTGGTAATGTCACTTTCGGTGATGGGAGCAAATCACAAATTAAAGGAAAGGGAACCATCTCTCTACTTGGATTGCCAGACATTGCAAATGTGTTATATGTAGAAGGTCTAAGAGTGAACTTGTTGAGCATAAGTCAAATATGTGATCAAGACTTTATGGTGCTATTCTCAAAAGGGAAATGCCTTGTGTTGAATGAGACTGGAAAGAAACTCATAAGTGGAGTTCGCACTCTTGATAGTGGCCACTATCTCCTTACTAGTCGTAGTCAGTTTTTACCCACGACAAATCAATAAGGAAGTAAACTTCCTTGTTGTGGATTGTTCATCCTCATACAATGCCATCATAGGACGACCAACTTTGAACAGTTGGAGGTCTACAATGTCAACTTATCACTTGTCTGTAAAATTCCCAACGGGATATAACATTGCAGAAGTACAAGAAGACTAGCTGGTAGATAGAGAATGTTACTTGGCTATGTTAGCAATGGACAAGAAGATGTAGATGATGAACTTTGAAGAAAGAAGAACAGTTTCTAGGCCGATTAAAGTATTGAAAGATGTTCCTCTAGACGAATCCAACCTAGAGAAGTTCACTAGAATCGAAACAAGCATGGAGGAGAAGATGAAGTAGGATCTAGTCTAATTCCTCAAGAAGAGCACAGATGTTTTTTCTTGGAGCCACGAAGAAATGCTTAGGATCGACCCAAGTGTGATTACTCATCATCTAAATGTGTCCCCATCCTATAAGCCCGTCTGCGGGAAAAGGAGAGTGTTCGCCCTAAAACAAGACAATGCCATCAAAGAAGAAGTGCAGAAGTTGGTAATAGCAGAGTTTGTCTGCGAAGTCTACTACCCTGATTGGCTAGCTAACGTGGTGATGGTCAAAAAAGCTAATTACAAATGAAGGATAGTTATCCCCTTCCATGCATCAACCAGCTGGTAGATTCAATAGATGGGAACCAATTGCTAAGCTTCATGGATGCATTCTTGGGGTACAATCAGATTAAGATGGGCGAGACAAACAAGGAGAAAACATCCTTCATCACAAGCCAAGGTTGGTTTTGCTACAAAGTAATGCCTTTTGGTTTGAAAAATGCAGAAGCCACTTATTAGAGACTAGTCAACCATATGTTTTGTCCACAAATTGGACGAAATGTTGAAGAGTATGTGGACGGCATGCTAGTCAAAAGTTCAAAGGAGGCCTAATACTTAGACGATCTCATCAAATATATATATCAAATAAATACAAGGTTTGCTATTACTAAGTGGTCACAACAAAAACAATGTATCTAAAAGATAAAGAAAAGAAAAGATACAAAAAGTCCTCACTACATCCCTTAAAAAGATAAACAAAATCACTCCCCCTAACAAAAAATGTCCTATGCTAACTCTCCCCCTAAGAACATGACTACTCTCATAACCAAAACTACTCCCCCTTTTTGTCATAAATGACAGAGGGCAAGTCATTCAAGCAGTCATCTCCTCGTTATCGGAAGAGCTAGCATCCTCATCCTTATCATCATCAGAGTCACCATCATCGTCCTCGTCTAGATGCCATTAGAGAAGGAGAAGTGGACGCCACAAAGCCACCAAGGCGAGCTTATCGTCGTACAATACTTCCAACACGAGTATTCACTTGGCACAACTCATCACTAAGAGTGTCAAGGCGAGTATCCATGTGCTGAAGGGTCACACCACCCACGAAAGAAGAAGGTGTGAAGGTAGAAGGAGCAGAAGAGGCTAGATGAGTAGCCATCTCGGTCTGTGGCTGTTTCGGTCAAAGCTAGGCCTCGCTCCTACGAACAAACGCTGCGCTCAAGGCACCCATAAAGGAGAAATAAGTGGACTCAGGATAGGAGACAAAAAATGGTGAATGATCCTCGTGATAGCCGAAGGGAAAATAAGCTTATCACAGGTCGTTGTATCTCTATAGACATCTATGATGGAGAGAATGAAGTAAAAAGGGAAGTCTATAGTAAGGTCCTCTATGAGGGAAAGCAAAAATCGAGCATAAGGCTTGGTGATAGAGTTATAGGGAGACAAGGGATAAAGAACAAATGTCATCACCATATTAAAGAACCTCGGACCTTTTGCAAAGCCCGAGTAAGGGGTGTTTTGACAGTCACCCCAAGATGAAGGTGTCTCACAGAAGAGAGACAAGAGTTCGTCTTTAGACATAGTCTGCAGGTGAGGACAATCAGGGTAATCAAGATGCGATACCCTCGAGACATGTAGCACATTAGAGATAAGTTCTAGAGTAACTACTATATGTGTACCTCGAACAGAAGTAATAAAACGAGGCATGGAAGAATCAAATTCATGCATATTGGAGTAAAACTCTTGTATGATAACGGAGGGACAACTGACCAAGATATCACAAAGGTACTCTGAACCCCTACTGTGAATGACAGTGGGTAGATCAGTATTAGAGAAGTCAAAAAGAATGATCTAGCGTTCCGTATGAATGCCACGTCTAGAAAAGTTCTCTGAGAAGTCTTGACGGGCCTTCTCATCACGAAACTGAATGTGAAGAGAAGTAGGATCAAAGGAAGAAGATGCCCCAGAATGAAGAAAGTTCTGGGACAGAGCAAACTTGCGCTTGGGTGCCATGCGTAGACTATCTGAGAGAGAGAGAGAGAGAGACACGCAGAAGAGTACCAATCAATAAAAAATATCAAAAGGAAGAAAAGAGAGGTACGTATGCATGAAAATTGCATAAACATGTGACATGCAAAAATATAAGCATCATGGGCTCAGCCCAATCCAAACCTATCAACACACAAGATTTCAACATATAAAACACACATCTTGTTAAGGACATATTTTATGTAGTTGGCAAATCTTTTGACAAAACGCACTTTACTTGTATTTGGGTAGATCTAGGATGTGTTTAATACTTCAGGAAACCTTGTTTCAAGATCAAGTGTTGAAGTTATCAAGTCTGTCCAAGAAAAACAAGCTGAAGTGCAAAATCATTAAAGCTCGACACCTGCTCGAAAGCTCCTCGACACCTGGCTATCTGTCGAGATCTTCAGCTGATGCTTATCGCAATCTCGATAGCCTCTCGATAGCTAGTCGATCGATCGAGAAAGTTTTTGTCCCCTCGACACCTCCTCGATAGCTGCTATCTGTCAAGATTCATTAAATCTCGACACCTTCTCGACACCTCCTCGATAGATGCTATCTGTCAATGTTACGGGAATTCAGATTTCTGTTTTTGGGCCAGGCTTTTGTATTTGAGTAGGGTTTCTTTTCTCACAACCTTAGACCTATATAAAGCTTATTTTAGAGCCTGTCACATAAGAGAATACAATGAGAACATATGCAAAAGGTGACCGATGCCTTATTCTCTCTGAAAGAAGCTACTGCGTCTTTGCGCCTTAGTGTTTTGTAACCAAGTGCTTCTTGATCTTCATTGTTGATGAAGTGAAGAACTTTGCAGCCAACATTCTTCTTCCTTAAGTTAGTGAGTGAGTCACGTATTGGGATTCATGCAAAGAAGTTAGTCACGTATTGAGATCCGTGCAACAAAAAGGGTGGCGTTCATATATTGAAGAGTTCAAAGGTTCTGAAGTGGTAGAAGGTTTCTACTGTGAGTTCATCTATGGGAATTGTGGAGTCTAAGGACAAAAGTTTTGTACTAGATCTGAAACTTCTCTTTACTATAGTGAATTGCTTTTCGGGAAGGTTACCCCCCAGGTTTTTCACTATGAAACTGGTTGGTTTTATTGGTTTTCCTGGGTCATCATATCTTGTCTTCTTTATTTTTCCGCTGCATGATTTTGACATGATATTGATGTTTGTTTGTTATTAACAAGGTTTATTCATAATTAATCTAATTAACAGCTTGGGTTTAAAACTTGTTAATTTTGTCAACCGAGGTCTAAATTTCCCAACAAGTTGTATCAGAGCGGGTTCACTCTGATTGGATTAATTTCCTGAGTGTGATCAATTGACCCCTATTGTCATGGATAGAGGACAATCTTTATTTATACCTCCTTTATTTGATGGAACTAATTATGCGTACTGGAAAGTTCGTATGAAAGTTTTTTTGGAGGCTCTAGGTGAACAAGTATGACAAGCTGTTGAAGTTGGCTGGATTAAGCCAAAGGAAGCGCCGATGGATTGGGATGACGCAACAATCATAGCGGCAAATTTCAACAGTAGGGCTTTGAATGCTCTATTTTGTGGGGGGACCAATGAGGAATTCAAGAAGATATCATCCACGGAAGTTGCCAAGGAAGCATGGACCATTCTTGAGACCACCTATGAAGGTACCAAGCCAGTAAAGACTGTGAAGCTTCAAAGACTCACTAGTAGTTTTGAAGAAATAAGGATGGAGGAGGATGAGACCTTTGATGAGTTCTATGCTAAACTCATGGATATTGTGAATTCTGCTTTTAACCTTGGAGAATTTATAGTAGAATCCAAAATTGTTAGGAAAATCCTTAGGTCCTTACCTGAAAAATTCCATGCCAAGATCACTGCCATTGAAGAAGCAAAGGACATTGATCAAATTCCTTTAACCGAGCTTGTAGGGAACCTTCAAACCTATGAGATGGGATTAGGCTCAATGAGAAAAGGTGGAAAGAGTAGAAACTTGGCTCTTAAGGGTATAGAGGAAAAGATTAAGGACTTTGAAGATGAAGATGAAAGTGAAGATGAAGATGAAGATGAGGATGAGGATCTGACTTTCATAACTGATGAGATTATCAAGCTTCTCCAATTTAGGAAAAAGGATAAGGGCAAACCTCTTAGGAAACCTAAATCCTCTAGGAAGGGCAAGAATGAGAAACCCCTTATTCAATGCCATGAGTGCAAAGGTTTTGGTCATATGAGGATAGAGTGTCCAAACTACCTCATGAAGGAAAAGACCGAGAAGCCAAAAGAGAAAGGGTTGATTGCTACTTGGAGTGATACTGAGGATGACTCTTCTGATGAGTTTATGGATGAATGTCGCCACGTTATGGCCTTTGCTGTCTTAACCGATAAGGTGATTGTGGAAAGTGCTAGTGACAGTGAGGATTCTTCTGATGATGAAATACCTAAGAAGATGACCCTTCAAGAAGCTTATGATAAGCTATGCACTGAATTCATAAAATCTGAAAAGACTTCTCATCTTTGTAGAAAAGAGTTGAATGAGGTAAAAACTGAAAAAGCTGATCTATTAGTCAAACTGGATGAGACTACAAGGTTAATTGAGGCTCTTGTTGTAGAGAACGCCTCATTAGAAGAGAAGGTCAAGAATCTTGAAGTTGAGCTTAGTCAAGCTAGAACTCAAATAGAGAGAATGTCTAGTCCAAAGCTTGATAAGGTATTGAGTGCTCAAAAGCCTAGTTCTGATAAGACTAGCTTAGGATATGTTGTTTCCTTCAGCCTTTCCTCTTCCATGGGTTCTGGATCAAGGACTGTCTTTATGCCACAATCTGAGAAAGGTAATAAAGGTATGAAATCCAAAACTGATTTGGCTAATTCTAAATCCTTTGTTAAACTTAATGTTTGTCATTATTGTGGTGTTGTTGGACACATTCGTCCTAATTGCTTTAAGTTATATCCTCATAAGCAATTGTCTAAACGGTCACAGGTTTCCTCTCAAGGACCTACACCTTTGTTTGGAGAGTTATTAAAAGTTTTGAGCTTTTTAACTCAATTTCAGGAGAATTCTAATTCTTCTATGTCCTTTAGTAGACATACTAGGACACGTGTCTTTTCATCTTCACAGCCAAAGACTCATGCTGTGTGGATGAGAAAGGAGCCTAAGACTTAATTGTCTTTTCTATTTGTCCTCTGCTTAGATTCTTTCTATCTAAAGTAGGACTTTCTTGCTTGATTTCTTATCTGTTTTTGGAATCATACTTTCATGCATCTGCATATTTCTATCATGTTTTCATGCATATGCATTTTTCTTTCATGCATTCATGTTGTTTGTCTGTTTTTGTTTGGTTGTTTTAGTTTTTATTTTGTTTCGTTTTCAAAATAAAAATAAAAAGGAAAAATCAGAAAAATACAAAAACAGTGTGTGTTTGTATACATTGGTACTTGTGTACCTTAGATGGCCATTGAAACAAAATTTTCTAAACTTTGTATCTTTTGTAACTTAGATGAGCATCTCTATGCACAACTAAGCAAGTGAGCTTTGTGGCTCTTGTTTGTGATGAGTAAGATTAAGTTATCTCTTAAAACTTTACACTCATATCACTCTTTTTTTACGGGAAGGACTAGAAAATCCTAACAGAAAGGTATAAATAACCATCTCACCACTGTTACCTGCCAATCATAATATGACACCTGTATGTTTCGGCATAGCAAAAGTGCAGTGTTAAAGACATTCGTATGCTTCGGCATAGCAAAAGTGCGATGTCAAATGCTTAACATCTTGGGTATTTCTTTTCTCTCTTTTATATGCCTATGTATGGTATGCTAAAATAAAAGAAAATATGCAAAGAAAATAAAAAGCAAAAAGATTAAAGTGCTTTAAATATGATTGCAAGCATGTTTTCTAGGAGATGTGAGAGTTATAGGATGTACCTCATAGGTGATAGTCCCCATCAAACAGTTATGATTGTGTGTGAGTTAAAGTTATTTTCTCATATCTCAGATCATCATAACATGTATACACATATGCAATCTTGCGATGTTCCTCACACACAACACGTAATATTCTTTGCTACTCTTGATACATGTGCAGGTACAATGTGATTTGGCCATCACAAGTGTTTACATGTGCTAATGTATGTTCACTAAACTGTCTTGACTTGTTTTTGAAATATAAAATTGGTTAGACTTGTTTTGTGTGTGTGTGTGTTTTGGGATCTATGTGCTTAACATTTTTCTTATGAGAGATTTGTTTTTTCACATGTTTTGCATCCCTCTATTATCTTGTCATCCATAGCATCTTATTTCGTCACATTCATGCATTTATATGGATTTCTTTGTGCCTCCTTGATCATCCTTGATTATCTTTATGTTTCTCGGGTGAAGCTTTCTAGCTTCTTGTACCCTTTGTCAATCATGACAAAAAGGGGGAGAATTTGTGAAGAATATGTATATGTAGTTTCTTTTTAAGATTCTACATGTTAGGGAGAGAAATACATTCCTTTGTAAGGGGGAGATGGGTTTCATCTTCTTAGGGGGAGTGCTTACCTCCTTCTTCTTGTACCTTGGGTCTTGTGACCATATCTACATACATTGTGCTTATATTTGTTATATGATATGATGTTGTATGTTTCTTTCACCTACCTTTACATGTGTTATTTCTTTTCTATCTTTATACACATATTTCTTATATTTGTATGCAATTTATTATTTCTGTTTCACACAAGATGCCTTGATGAGTTTTGTTTAAAGTGTTACAGAAATACAGGTTGTCAAAGTCTACTTGCCATAAACTCTCTTCTTACAAATTTTTTCAAGAGTTTGTGCTAGGATAGATTTTATTGTATTCAACAAGTGAATATGAGTTGAGTGATTTATGACTTCTCTCATATGTTCATTTGTTTGTTGTGGTTTTGTCACGGATTGCCAAAAGGGGAGATTGTTAAGGACATATTTTATGTAGTTGGCTAATCCTCTGACAAAACGCACTTTACTTGTATTTGGGTAGATCTAGGATGTGTTTAGTACTTCAAGAAACCTTGTTTCAAGATCAAGTGTTGAAGTCATCAAGTCTATCCAAGAAAAACAAGCTGAAGTGCAAAATCATTAAAGCTCGACACCTGGCTATCTGTTGAGATCTTTAGCTGATGCTTATCGCAATCTCTATAGCCTCTCGATAGCTGGTCGATCGATCGAGAAAGTTTCTATCCCCTCGACACCTCCTCGACACCTCCTCGACACCTTCTCGATAGCTGCTATCTGTCAAGATTCATTAAATCTCGACACCTTCTCGACACCTCCTCAATAGCTGCTATCTATCGAGGTTACGAGAATTCAGATTTCTGTTTTTGGGCCAGGCTTTTGTATTTGAGTAGGGTTTCTTTTCTCACAGCCCTAGACCTATATAAAGCTTATTTTAGAGGCTATCACATAAGAGAATACAAAGAGAACATATGCAAAAGGTGACCGATGCCTTATTCTCTTTGAAAGAAGCTACTGCGTCTTTACGTCTTAGGGTTTTGTAACCAAGTGTTTCTTGATCTTCATTGTTGATGAAGTGAAGAACTTTGCAGCCAACATTCTTCTTCCTTAAGTTGGTAAGTGAGTCACGTATTGGGATTCGTGCAAAAGAGTTAGTCACGTATTGGGATCCGTGCAACAAAAAGGGTGGCATTCATATATTGAAGAGTTCAGAGGTTTTAAAGCGGTAGAAAGTTTCTGCTGTGAGTTCATCTACGAGAATTGTAGAGTCTAGGGACAAAGGTTTTGTACTAGATCTAAACTTTCTCTTTACTATAGTGAATTGCATTTCGGGAAGGTTTCCTCCTAGGTTTTTTACTGTGAAACTGGTTGGTTTCATTGGTTTTCCTAGGTCATCATATCTTGTCTTCTTTATTTTTCCACTGCATAATTTTGACATGATATTAATGTTTGTTTGTTATTAACAAGGTTTATTCATAATTAATCTAATTAACAACTTGGGCTTAAAACCTGTTAATTTTATCAACCGGGGTCTAAATTTCCCAACACATCTAAATGCATGAAATATGGTGAAAATGGAACTATGATACAATGCATGAGTATAGAGAATCATTTAAATAACCCAACCCAAAAATTTCACAAATACCTCATCAATTTTCAAAAACCCCAAAAATTTCAAGAAAACCCAAAAACCTAGGTCTAATGCGTGAAATGCATAAACAATGAAGGATTATGGACCCTTACTAGAGAAGAAAAGCTTGATCTAGGTTGAAATCCAAGTGGGGAAGTTGAAGAGGTTGAGTGAGAAGTGTTTGGAAGAGAAATGAGAGAGTTTCTATCAAGAGATATCAGAGAGAAATGAGAGAAAAAATCACGCTGAAGCAATATATAGAAAAACAAAGCTCGATGGATCAAGAGCTATCGAGAATCTGTCAAGCACTAATTCTCGATAGATTAATCTGTCGAGGTTCTGTCGAGAATTTGTCGGTAGCCAAAGAACCTTGATGGATCGAACAGCTATCGAGCAGACAGAAAGTTTCTCAATGGATTGAGAATCTGTTGAGAATCTATCGAGACAAGTTCAAGAAAGCTTCGATGGATAGAGATTGCGTTAACTTCTATCAAGAAAGGAATATCACAGATCTCAATGGATAGCTAGCTATCGAGAGTTGTCGAGAAGCTACCGAGATGTGCAAAAACAGTTTTTCAAAGAAGAGAAAAGCACAAAAATCAATGCAATCAAGCAAGCTACTCAACCAAAAGTCCAAACAACATTTCAAGCTCTCAAAATCATCTCTCAACAAAAAATTTCAAGCATTTAGATCTAAAACACACACACACACACACACACACACTAAACAAGTCTAACCAATTTTATATTTCAAAAATAAGTCAAGACAGTTTAGTGAGCATACATTAACATATGTATTTCTTGTGATGGACAAATCACATTATACTTGCACATGTATCAAAAGTAGCAAAGAATTTGCATGTTGTATGTGAAAACATCGCAAGATTGCATAATTGTCTACATGTTATGACGATTTGAGATATGAGAAAATCAATTTAACTCACACACAATCATAACTGCTTGATGGGGACTATCACCTTTGAGGTACATCCTATAACTACCACATCTTCAAAAAGACACACTTGCAATCACATAAAATCATTTTGATTCTTTTTGCTTTTAATTTTACTTTGCATATTTTTCTTTTGAGCATATCATGCATGAGCATATAAGAGAGAGAAAAGAAATACCCAATTATGTTAAGTTTTTGACATTACACTTTTGATATGCCGAAGCATACAGATGTCATTTTATGATTGGTGGGCAACAGTGGTGAAATGATTATTTATGCCTTTCTCTTAGGATTTTCTAGTCCTTCCCGTCAAAAAGAGTGACACAAGTGTTAAGTACAAGAGATTACCTAATCTTACTTATCACAAACACGAGCCACAAAGCTCATTTGCTTAGTTCTGTATAGAGATGCTCATCTAAGTTACAAAAGATACAAAGTTTAGAAAACTTTGTTTCAATGGCCATCCAAGGTACACAAGTACCATTGTACACAAACACACTATTTTTGTATTTTTCTTATTTTTTTATTTTTATTTTTTTTTATTTTTAAGAAAAACAAAATAAAGCAAAATTGAAAACAAACAAAAAAAAAAAAACATGTTAAACAGAGCATAGCATAAAAGCTGGATGCATATGCATGAGGAAGGAGGAGGGGAGGAGGAGAACAATCCATGGAGATAACACCAATGTTTAGGCGAAGGAATTCAAACCGTTTGCTATCAAGAGGTTTGGTGAACAAATCAGCCTTCTAATCATCAGTGTGAATAAGCTCAAGAGTGAGAGTACCATCTTCGATAAGCTCCCGAATGAAGTGATGTTGAATCTCTATGTGTTTAGTTCGAGAATGTTAAACAGGATTCGTAGAGATGTTAATGGCACTGGTATTGTTACAATAGATGGTAAGATGTTCTTGACAAATACCATAATCAAGAAGAAGTTTTTGCATCCATAAAAGTTAGGTGCAGTAGCTACTAGTAGCGACCTGTAGTGGATAATGAGATTGAATTCTACTTTTTGCTCATCTAGGAGACAAGATTATTACCCACATAAAAACAACCCCCTGAAGTACTCTTTCTATCATCAGCATTCCTAGCCCAGTCTATGTTAGAATACCCAGCTAAGACATCATTGATGTCTTTGCTATACCATACACTGAAATCGGTAGTGGTTTTGACATACTTTATGATTCTTTTCAAATCAATCATAAGACTCGTTGGGATTAGCCTGATATCTAGCACACACTGCCACATTGTAATTAACGTTAGGTCTACTAGCAGTAAGGTAAAGAAGACTACCTATCATGCTTCTATAGAGAGAAGGATCAGCACTTTTTCCTAATAAATCAGCAGTGAATTTAACATTTGGGCTCATTGGGGTTCTAATAGAAATAGCAAATTCCAAACCAAACTTTTTCACAAGATTTTTAGCATATTTAGATTAAGATAAGAATATACCTGACTCTTGCTGACGGATTTGCAACCTAAGGAAGTGATTCAACTCTCCAATCATGCTCATCTCGAACTTGACTTGCATGAGTTTGGAGAAACTATAAGCAAGTTCATCCTTTGACGACCCGAAAATGATATCATCAACATAGACTTAAGCAACTATCAACTCGTCATCTTCCCTTTTGATGAAGAGACTTTGATCAGCTTTTCCTCTTGTGAAACCACATGAGACCAAGTATCGTGTAAGCCGATCATACCAAGCTTTAGGGGCTTGCTTTAAACCATAGAGTGCCATCTTGAGGTATAACACATGATTCGGAAAGTGTGAATCAATAAATCCTTTTGGTTGAGCCACATAGACATCTTCTTTAAGGAAACCATTCAAGAATGCAGTCTTCACATCCATTTGGTAAAGCTTGAACTTCAAGTGACATGCCAGGGCCAGAAGAATCCTGATGGACTCCATAAGGGCTACAGAAGCAAATGTCTCATCGTAGTCTACTCCTTCCATTTGAGAGTATCCTTAAGCCACAGGATGAGCCTTGTTACAAATCACATTCCCCTTCTCATTAGTCTTGTTGTGGAATATCCATTTTGTGCCAATGATGTGCTCACCTTCCGGTCTCTGTAATAGATTCCAGACATCATTCCTTTGAAACTGAAGCAATTCATTGTGCATTTCCTCAACCTAGCTTTCATCTTGAAGTGCTTCCTCAACCTTGGTGGGTTCAACCTACAACAGATAACAAGAATAAGAAACAAAGTTAGTAACACATTTATCAACTGTACGCTTCCTTAGTGTAAGTTTGTTCATATTTCCCACAATAACTTCAGGAGGATGATTTGACATGATCCTTGAGGTCCTTTCTCTTTATGAGATTCAGAATCAAGTGAGGCAAGTATGTTTGCTGAACCTTCTACAACACTTGTAGTATTGGGAGTACTTGGAGAAGCGGGCTCTTGATCAACAATTTCTTGAACATCCTTAAGCTCAAGAGGAAGAATTTCTTTGGGAATTTCCTTACTAATTTTCTCAGAACTGGACTCTGAAGATTCATCGATAACAAAATTGATTGTTTCCATCTTTTTCTTGGTTCTCTTGTTGTATACCCAATAAGCCTTGCTTGTAGAGAAGTATCCCAAAAATATTCCTTCATCGCTTTAGGAGTCAAATTTTCCCATATTCTCTCTATCCTTGAGAATGAAACAAGTACTTCCAAAGATTTTGAAATACTTTACATTTGGCTTCCTTCGCTTCCATAACTCATAGGGAGTTTTCTTGGCAATAGGTTTGAAATAAACCCTATTAATCGTATGACACACAGTGTTGAGGGCTTCTCCCTACAAATTTCTACCCACACCCTTGTTGTACAACATGGCTCTAGCCATCTCCTGAATAACCCTGTTCTTTCTTTCTACAACACCATTTTGCTGAGGAGTAATAGGAGTAGAGAATTCTTAAGATATACCTGATCTAGTGCAAAAGGATTCCATGTATGAGTTCTCGAATTCTTTACCGTGATCACTTTGAATTCGATCAATCCTTAAGCTCTTCTCATTATGCAATCTTGTGCACAAGGCTTCAATGTGCTCAGGAGCATCTAACTTGGATCTTAGAAGAATGACCCAAGTGTACCTTGTGAAGCCATCTACCACAACCATTATGTATCACTTTCCACCAAGAGACTCGGTTCTAGTTAGACCCAAGAGATCCAGATGCAGTAGCTCCAATGGTCTAGATGTAGAGGATGTCTGAGTGCCCGGATGTTTAGCTTTTGTCTGTTTCCTAAGCTGACATGGTCCACACACAACATTGCTCACTATACTGAGCTTTGGTATCCCCAAAACTGATTCATGATTAGATACAATTGAAAAATGTTTGTAACTAGCATGTTCCATCCTTTGGTGCCATAGGTCTTCATTTGGCAAACGAATGCTATTGGACACAATATCAGCATCAAGGACCAAACAGTAACAATTGTCTAGAGTGTGAACTCTACTTATGAGTTTCTTTCCAGACTCATTCAACATAAGACATTTCCCTTTTGAGAATAGCACCATAAAGTCTTGATCACATATTTGACTTATGCTCAACAAGTTTACTTTTAGACCTTCTACATATAGCACATTTGCAATGTCTAGCAGTCCAGGTAGAGAGATGGTTCCCTTTCCTCTAATCTATGATTTGCTCCCGTCACCGAAAGTAACATTACCACCTTTCTTAGACTCGAAAACCTTAAAGATGGATCAGTCTCCAGTCATGTGTCTTGAGCAGCTACTGTAAAGGTACCACAAACACGTGTCCATAACCTTAAATGTGGACTTCTTCATGAAGCACACCTCATGCTTAGATGATAAATCAATAGGAATTGTGTTTCTCTCATCTGCCATTCAAAGCCTTTAACCTTCACTCTTCTCAAATGAACTCCTCTGCACATTTTCATTCTGAGATAGTCCAGTTTCTTCTTTGTCACAATAAGATCTTTTTCAATAATCATCACGATAGCTTTCAAATAACTTTTAGACTTGCATTTTTTGAGACATTCAATCAAATAGAGATTAGAAAAACAAGATGTATTTGAAACAAAAGATCTTTTCTTGCCAATTGTAGCTATGACAACAGGGGTCAACGAATCACACAGCAAAGATTAACCCTAATCAGAGTGTGCTTGCTCTAATACCACTTGATAGGCCAAGAATGTATTTACCCCTTATGGTAAACTAACAAATTAATTAGCCAAGTAAATTAATTAATTTTAATTACATGTAATAAGCGTGGTAGCACAAACAAATCACCAACTAAGTTAAATGCAATAGAAAAATAAATTTGACATAGTGATTTGTTTACGAATAGGGAAAACCACCGATGCAAAACCCCACCGGGTGAATTTAAGGTCACCACTCCCGATAATCCACTATTATCAAAACAAGCAGTTACAAGTAAAGAAATCCTAGTATCTTATACCAACCTACAGTTGAACCCTTACCCCAATACACAATTGGACTTGTAATGTAGTGACAATCTCTCCTTTCAATGCATGGCTCCAAGTATGTGACTAACCAATTGATGCACGAATTTCAGTACGTGACTAACACACCAACTTAAGAAGGATGTTGGCTGCAAAGTTTTTTAGTTCATCCACACAATGAAGATCAAGAAGCTCTTTGGTCATAAAGCCCTACGGCGTACAAATGAAGCAGCTTCTTCAAGAGAAAGATAAACTGGGGCAAATTGTATCTGGTCACAATATGCTTGAATAAAACCTTCACATCAAGTTTCATCAGCTGAGACGGCCCTTAAAATAATCCTTATATATGTCTAGGGTTGTGAGAAAAGAAAACCTAAACACATAGCTTGAATATGCGTGAAAAATAGTTCTAAAAACTTATTTTCATAAGTCTCGATAGATACTGCTGTTGAGCTTATCTGTCGAGTTTCACATTTTCGATCTTGATAGATACATCTGTCGAGCTTTAAAACACAGCACTTCTTTGCTTGATTCTTGGGCAGATTTGCATGGATTCAATACTTCGACTTGAAGTCTTGTTCCTTAAAGTATTAAATACATTTTAGATCTACCCAATTACAAGTAAAGTGTTTTTTGTCAAAGGATTAGCCAATTCTAAATAACATATGTTCTTAACATGATCCACATATGTCCTAACACACCGAAACAAAGTTTATTGATTTTATTGGGGTAGAAAGATTTGATTTGATCATTGACTCTTATTTGGTAAATATTGTCAATTACATGAAGATCAAGGAAGAAGAAGTTCAAGTTGCCCAATTAATGACTTACAAGTTTGGCAAGAAGAAAAAGAAGATGAAGTATTCAAAGTATTTGTTCTCTTGGCATGGGAGATTTCAAATTTCAAGGATGAACTCGAGGAAGAGTTTGTTTCAAGTGGAGTGGTCTAATATGGGACACAATTTATTGTTTAATTGTTGTAATTTATTATTTTTGGTATTTTTACTTAAAAAACGTTAGTTTAGGTTTAGGTGATTTATTTCGTTGTTTTTAGGTGCATTTAATGCTTTTTAGGTCAAATTTGATTCTTGTTATGGTTAGGTATCAATTAGGAGTTATTTTAGAATATATTTTCTGGTCTGTCAAGTTTTACAAAGCCCTTAAATAAGCCCCTAAGTCTGTAAACGTTTTTCATAGTTTATTATTAATAAAAATTCAGATTTTTGTCTATTGTGTTCTTTGGTAAATTCCAGACCTACCATCTTGTGGATCCAAGAAACCACTCATGGATTTGAGGTTTACTACCCAGAAACTAACATTTTATCTTTTGTTCTATCAAGAGAGCATCATGTGTGCTTTCTTTAGGCTTCCGTGACATCAACTACCCATAAGTAAGTCATTTTGGCTTTGGATGAACTTCGAGTTCACGTTCCTCCCACAATAACCCTTATTTCTCCAAATGGCTGACGCACTAGCTCTTTCGCTTTGCCTTTCAGTGGTTGCCTTTCATCCTTGTGGTCTCGTCTAAGGAAATTCTTCAACTTACCCTGCTTAACAAGAACTTCAATTTGCTGCTTTAAGTCGTAACACTCGTCCATGTCATGTCCGTGATCTCAGTGAAAATGACAATACTTGCTCTTATTCCGTTTTCTAAGATCTCTTTTCATCCTCTCTAGCCATTTCAAGGACGGGCCGTCCTTGATCTGCATAAAGACTTGGTTGAGTAGGGCATTCAAGGGAGTGTAGTTGGAATATTAATTTCAAGACAATCCTACTTTCCTACCATCTCAATCTCTTTTTTCTCCCGTCTTGGCCTTCTTTGGATGAGTGCCTTGTTCTGGATGGTGTACATACCCAGCTTCGATTCATTCAGCCTTCTTCTTTTTCTTGTCAATAATTGCGTCCTCAGCATTCATGAAACTTTGGGCTGAGTATATCAGCTCTACCATCGTTTGCCGCTCTTAGTCATACAACTTATGAATGAACAAATCTAAAGTAACTCCATTGCACAAAGTTTCCAAGAGGATTTTGTAGTCCTTCTCGTCTACCAATAGGTCTTCCCTATTAAAACGACTGATAAAAGTTTGAAGACTTTTGTTTTGTCCATGTTCAATGTTCAGTAAGCTGGACAAGGAGCGCTTATGTCTTTGGCCTTCGATGAATTTGTTGACGAATAGCTTACTTAACTCCTAAAACGAAGTTATGGTGTTTGGTGATAGTTTACCAAAACACACCTTGGTTAGGCATTTCAGCATAGTAGGGAAGGCTCTGCATATGATTTTGTCTAGGACGCCTTAGAGATACATGGTTGTCTTGAACATGGCAATGTGATCACAAGGATCTCGCATTCCATCATATGAGTCCAAGGTAGGCATTTTGAATTTGGAGGGTAGAGGATGACTCATGATGGACGTTGTGAAGGAAGAGTCAGTTTTATGGACAAGATCATCCATATGGTTCTCCCTTCTCCTAAAGTCCTTCATCTCCTTCATGGCCTTCTTCATTTGATCCATTTCTCCCTCCAAATGTGGCACCCTTCAAGTGACGCTACCTCTAGACTGATCTCCTCCTTCGTCGCCGTTCCCCACCCCTCTATTTTCTAAGTTTTGCCCATGTTCCTCTGTGTTGCTGTCAACGTTGTCTATTAACTTCTCTGGTTAGCTCCTAGTTTTATTGCATCAAGTCCGCCATCGCAGCTGCCATGGACTGTAGCTGTTGTTAAATGGACGTCGGTAGTGATACTGGTGCACGATTTGGATGACTGGAGGTATTTCCACTCTCCTTGTGCTTTGGACTTGTGGCCATTGACCTAGTCCAAACCATGTAGTTTTTTGTCTTGGAAAGCAAGGTGACTAACACTTAGAAATTTTGCTCACCTTTCTATTTTTCACATAAACGGTGCGAACTGATGATGCACGAAAATCAATAGGCTAAATGCTCCAGGTTATAACAATAGTTTGATAACCTGGAGAGAAAGAAAGATTGTCAAGGGTGATCAGGGTGAACTGGCTAAGGACCCTCTGACGGTTAAGTCAATTTTCTCTCTATAACACAAGGATAGTAAATCAGTGAATAGTAAAAAGTACCTTGGGTTGATAGAGTCAGATCCTTTTTATAGAGAGTTTTTAGTGGGTCTACTTGTTTGGATCCACTACCATCATGGGAGATGCGTGTAGTTAGAAAAGAAAATGGATTGGATTTCGGGGAATCCTCCCCATGTTCTAGAATGATAGATCGTGGTCTGATTGCTTAGTGTTTGTGGAAAAATCGTTCAAAATTTGCTAAGTTTTTCATGGACGTCAAGTTACTTTGAATGGTCATGATGGTTGTGGACAGATCCTATTCATTATCCGTTGTAATTTTTATCGGGCTCCCTTTCTTGTGAACTAGTCTGGACGTAGCTGGGTCATGGACGACCATCATGGATGAATGAAACTTAATTTAACCCACCATAAAAATTGAGACAAATGAGTGGACTTAGCCACTTAGGTTGAACACAACAAGAAATTTGTTTATAGTCCTTAATTCTGAGACTCGTTTACAATTCTTCTAGGGAGGGAATCAAAAGTTACATTATAAAGAACAAACACAAAGCTCGACCATCCATAAGAATATGAAGAAAGATTTCATACACAAATACAATATATATTAGTTCGAATAATATATTTCACAAATAAATAATTAACACAAGGGCACTAGGAAAATCAAAATATTACAACATGCAGTAGCAGAAAAGCTTTATTTGACAACATTCCATTTTAGGAAACACGGACATGGTGACACGAGCAATTTTTGAAAAATTATAATATGACATGGCTGGTATGACACTGGTAGGAGATGGGTACTTCACCACTATGTCATGCACCTCAAATGAAGTGTTCATCCTTTCTAGATTCTATGATGCATGAATCTTGCTGGAGTGTCGGTGTTCACTGCAGATGTTTAAGCACTTTGCACCGTTACAAAGCCAAATGCATTTATCTTTGCTAGGCAGGTTAAAACCGTCCTCATTTTGAGTCCCAATAAATTTCCAGCAACCTAAAAACACAAGAGCAGTGAAGCCTAGAAAGAAAATCATGCAAATAGCCAAGTAAGTATAACCCTTGCGTGTACCTTTTTTTTTTTTTTTTTTCTTTTTTGGTGTTTCTACAGATACTCGACTAATAGGACTAATAGAAAATTTTCTATTCTGTTCTGTGGATTTAATTATTCCTTCAAGACAGACTATATACCTATACACATGATCGATATTAAATAAGACCACATCTTGATTAACTTGATTTTCGATATACCTAATTCCAGTTTTAATCAAAGCAGCTGAGTTAGGTACTACTGCTAATATAGAGAGAGTGACGAGGTACCAACGGTCTGACTTCTTGGGAGCCGTCTCTGAACCATAGCAAACTATTGTTAATATAACTCCTTGAAACACAAAGTAATAGTTTGCAAGTTGGAAAGCAGTCGATCGAAGATTGTTGAGAAGCGTGTCTAGATCTGCTAATTTTTTCTTCAGTTCCTCTTTATGATTCTCTAGTCTCTCCAACTCTCTTTGATTTTCGGTAGTATCCATGAGAGCAGACATGTACACCAGGGAGATTCAACAAAGACGGATTTATGAACGAGAAATACGTATAATAGATTTTTATTATTTTTTTCCATTTCTTTTGCTTTACCTAGTTAACGAGTGTCTCCTTGTTTATATAGTAATCAATCCACTATACAAACAAAAGACCCCAGGTCCCACCTCCAATAAAGGGAGCCATCCTTGGCCTCCTGCATGGGTCGTTCTTAATTTGTGCTCAAATTAAATATTTATGCTGTTTGGTTGGCGTGAAAACAGGAAGGATGGAAAAGAATGAAAAGAAAATATGATGGAAAATGGAATTTTCTCTTATTTGGTGTGGAAAATAATCCCTCCGAGCTCACATAATTTTTTCTTCCCAATTTGGCAGGAAAACTAAGGAGAAAAAATAATGTATGTAATAAATTATACAAATATTTTCACCTTTATTGTACTCACCTACCTTTCACTTTCCCATCTTTTCACATAATAGTTAACTCATATAAACTACATTTTCCATCCTCCCACTTTCCTCTCCAACCAAACAAAAGAGTTTTCCACCCTCCCACTTTTCTACCCATCCAACTAAACACACATGAGGGAAAACTAAAACTTTTCTATCCTCTCACTAATTTTCCATCCTCTTACTTTTCCACTCTTCCAACCAATCAATGTGTACCTTCGAGTAATGTCTAATAAAAATTCAGTGGCCAATGGAAAATTATAGGCGGGGATAGAGAGAAACATTACATGAGAATTGGTGTTCAAGTTTTAGCCAAATTAGCCATAGATCTACGTGATACGTGGGAATATATATATATATTATGTAATGGTTTAGGGTTTAGGGTGAAACAATTAAATAGATTATTTACTACACTATAGTTGTCTACATTATTCTCTTTACAGATAGTTCAAATTTAAAATAAAAAAAAAGTTAAAAAAAAAAAATTTATTTTGTAGGTCCTCTCATTTTTGGATAAAGAGTTGCATGCTTTTTGAGGGAAAGAGCTGCATACTTAACATTGCCAACATTGTGTTAAATCTATTTTGGTTTTAGTGTATTACATCAATTTTAGATCATATTTTTATGTTTATAACTTTACTCATTGATTGTTTAGTGAAATATGAGATTGAAACACTGAGCACATGTGTGAATTTAATTAGTAATGTATGTTAGGACATATGTGGGACATGTTATGAATATATGTCATTTAGAATTGGCTAATCCTTTGACAAAATGCATTTTACTTGTAATTGGGTAGATTTAGGATGTGTTTAATACTTCAAGGAACAAGAGTTTAAGTCCAAGTATTGAAGCCATGCAAATCTGTCCAAGAATCAAGTGAAGAAGTATTGTTCATTAAATCTCGAAAGATAGCTCGACAAATGTATCTATCAAGGTTTTATTATTCGAAACTCGACAACTGTATCTATCGAGGATTATGAAATTCAAATTTTTAGATATGTTTTTCACGCATATCAAAGTCATGTGTTTAGGTTTTCTTTTCTCACAACCCTAGACATATATAAGAATTATTTTAAGGGCCGTCTCAAATGATGCAAATGTTTTATTCATACATATTGTGATCAGAGACAATTTACCCTAGTTCATATTTCTCTTAAAGAAGCTGCTGCATTTATGCGTCGTAGGGTTTTGTAACCAATGAACTTCTTAATCTTCATCATGTGGATGAACTGAGGAACTTTGCAGTCAACATCTTTCTCAAGTTGGTATGTTAGTCACGTATTGAGATCTGTGCATCGATTGGTTAGTCACGTACTTGAAGCCGTGCATTGAAAGGGGAGATTATCACTACTTTACAAGTCCAATTCAATATTGGGGTAAGGGTTCAACTGTAAGTTGGTATAAGGTACTAGGATTTCTTTACTTGTAAACTGCTTGTTTTGATAATAGCAGATTCTCGGAAGTGGCGACTTTAAATTCACCCAATAGGGTTTTGTCTCAGTGGTTTTCCCCATTTGTAAATAAATCACTTATGTCAAATTTATTTTCCGCTGCATTTAACTTAGTTGGTGATTTGTTTGTGCTATTACACTTATTGCATGTAATCGAATCTAATTAATTCACATGGCTAATTAATTGATTGATTTACCAAATGGGTCAATACATTCTTGCCCTATCAATGTATATTTGAAAAGTAGATTGTGTAATTTTCTTTCAGTGTTATCAGTATGTGATTGAAGCATTGCTGTCTATATAAAATGTTTTAATTTTGCATTGTTTTGGTTTGTGAACTTTCAATTTCTTCTATATTTGTTTGAGTAAACCGGTTTTGGAGTTTAAGGGTTTTTATTTTTATTTTTATTTTGTTATAGTGTTATTGGGATTCGGTCATCTATATATGGTTGTTGGGTATGATTTTTCTTTAAAAGGATTCTATTGATAGCTGATGTAATACATTAGTTAAAGTGAGGCTTTGAATTAGAATCTCAAATGAATTAATTTATTGGCTATCTTGGTGATAAGAAAACAATATACATTGCTGATTTTTTTTTCAATCGGTTACTATTAGTGGTTTTTTGTTTGAATTGCTTTTGCTGTGCCTTGGTTTACGAGGTCTGTATTAATATCTTTCTTTGTTTTCAGGAGTTTAAATTTTGAATAACAGTTTGTTTCAAGACTTTGATTACATTTCGCATCCTGTAGAAGTTTTTACATCTTTTAACCTTTGTGATTGTTAGAGATATATTAGCCCATTAGCATAGGCCCAAACCTAATTCTACTTTGTGTGCAAGCCAAGTCTCCTACTTGTACTAGAAGTCTATTAGTCTAGGGTTTAGTCTACTATATATACACATGTTATGATTCATTGTAACACAGGGATTTATACTATACTATAATATATTATTGATGTAACATTTTAGGGTTTCCTCCGTGGATGTAGGCCGTTAGGCTGAGCCACATAACTCTCATGTGTTACTGTGTTCTATACTTTATGCTTTCGCTTCCGCATCCATACTAGCATATTCAATATGGTGTATCAATACTAATGTTTAACATGGTATCAGAGCCACCTTCTTGTGGCCATAGTTTTCTGTCCTTATGGTATATTTAAGAGCAATCTTTGTCTTCCTCGGTGTTTCTTCGTTGTATTCATCTTCTTTGGCTTCCTACTACTGCCGTCAAAACTCTCTGGTATAGTTATGCCACCGTTCGAAGTCGCATCAACACTGCAAGACCATTGGCTTCCTCAAACTACCGTAACAGAGCCAAACTTCATTCAAGAGATCTTCTCAACCTTATCAAATCTCAAGATTTCATCAAGTTTCCATCTTGAGTTTGAGAGGGGGTGTTAGAGATATATTAGCCCATTAGCATAGGCCCAAATCTAATTCTACTTTGTGTGCAAGCCAAGTCTCCTACTTGTACTAGAAGTCTATTAGTCTAGGGTTTAGTCTACTATATATACACATGTTATGATTCATTGTAACATAGGGATTTATACTACACTATAATATATTATTGATGTAGCACTTTAGGGTTTTCTCTGTGGATGTAGGCCGTTAGGCTGAACCACGTAACTCTCATGTGTTACTGTGTTCTATATTTTATGCTTTCGCTTCTGCATCCATACTAGCATATTCAACGTGGTGTATCAATACTAATATTTAACAGTGATTTCATATACAGTTGAATGATCGAAAATTTCGATAGAGGAGAGTTGAGATGTCACTATTATAAAATGGAAATAAAATATATTTATTATTTGTCAATCGTCATATGCTTCACTAAAGTGCCATATTCACCAAGATGCTTCTATCTAATCAAGCAACATATTATAACAATTAAGAAGTAAGCGTAGCACTGGTCAGTTTTGAACACATATTTCTCTTTTTCCCCTTTCCTATTGATATCAGTTTCTATTTAACATATTGTAGTATTAAATTTAAGTTGTTTTTATTGATGTCTCTCTTACTATGGATTTCCATGCTTGGTTATTGGCAGCTTGTGGTTGTGGGAGGTTTGATGTAGACAGCCTCTAATCTTGCTATGGAATGGAACTTATGGAAGAAAGTCTATTCAAGAGTGTGGATGGAGACCTCATGTAGGTATGTATTATAAGGTAAATTTGGCTCTCAAGGAATTACTGGACAGTGCCTATCAAAAATTTTAAAAAATTGCAGAAAAGTAGATGATATGGTTTGGGGGTAGTAGGCCACATCTTTATTGATAGTAGAGGGCTTGACTCTTCTATCAGAATTATATGTTTCTCTTATTGTCTTCCTTGATATATTATGAGCCTAAAAGACAGTGGTATACCTATTACTTATGATTATATACTAATAATAAGGATACTATCCTTTTTTCAACCACAAAAAAAGCTGTCTCTATTGAGCAAATTTAGAATATTATTAGGTTCCTCCAACTATCAGAGCTTCCAAACATGTACATTCTTTTATACAAATTTATTTTTAGTTTAATCACTCCTTTATTATATACTCCATGTGTACTTGGATACATTTGCCATCAATAACGATTGTTTAAAAAAAAAAAAAAAAAAACACACATTTTAATTCATTTTAAAATCATCACAAGCACAAGGCAGGGAAAATATCTGAAAAGTATGATATACAATATCAATACTGAACACATTGATACAAAGACAATAAACAGTGTTATAAGCTTCTGCCTATAATTAACAGTATAAATTGCTTCAAATGGACAACAATTTGCTTTGGTTTCTATTATGTCTGGTTGCTTAACTTCAGTTCTAGTAAATTTTCTACATTCCTTTGAATATTAGTGCCATAGTCTATCATTTGTGTGACTTATTCCTTAAAATGCAAAGAGAAAATGTTCATTTACCTTAACTAAATTTCTCTCAGTCTGAAAAAAAAAAAATGCATTTAATTTGATAAAATAAAATTTAGCATTTCAAAGGACTTTCCCATGTATGGCATGGATTAGCGACTAGTTGAAAATATAATGAAAACATTGATGGTTAATACATTTATATTTCAGGAACCAAGAGTAATATTTTTTTTATGATTTGAAGTATGCACTCCAACTGGTAAGGTTTTGTTAATGTCACTTTCTCTTGAATCTTCAAGGTGGCTGTGTGTAGGGCTGTAAGTATGTAAAATATTTTAGTTTGGGCCAGTTGATAAAGCAAGACTTACGCTCCATTTGTTTTAACGTAAAATATTTTCAAATGTAAAATATTTTACATGTAAACATTTTCAGGAAATTTTTTTTAAGTGTTTGGATTGACCTTAATACTAGAAAAACCCACTCACTCTCAACAATTCTAGATTAGAGGTCTTAGCAGCAGCGTTTCTAGATTTGAAAACAAATCTAAGCAACGAGCAATGGAGCGGCAGTGATAGCGACCTCGGGCCTTTCATGGTGACTTCTCCAACAACAAACAAGTCGAGATTTGATGGTGGTGCCACTAGAATGGAGGCAAAGAGCGACAAAGGTGGCTGAATGGAGCGAAGAGTGGCATGCCGGTGGGTGCTATCACTGGTACAAGCAAGTGTGAGAGTGGATGAGTAAAGTATGAGAAAGAGTCGGGTGTGAGGCTGTGAGATTTTTGAAAAATGTTTTACACTTATTTTTTGGTAAAATATTTTACAAGTTTTTACACAAAGTTTTAGTCGAAGGAAAATGTAAGGTTCAATTTTATCAACCATTTAATTGGCTTTATTCCGTGACCAATTTGCTTGTAATTTAGCACTTAGCAACCCTGTATTTAGGTGGGAAAATTGTAAGGGTAGTGTGTGAGAAGATGTGAAGAAAAGCTCAAGAGTGTGCAAGAAAAACAGAGTCTCGCGACTAGGACTTGCGGGTGGCTCGCGACTGGCAAGCCGCGAAAGGCAGGCACGTGAGAGGCACACTGGGAAGCTGAAGGGTCGCACCAGCTGTCACGCTACAGGACAAAAGTTCCAGTTTGGCCAGACCGTTATGTCACGACTTGATTTCACGACTTGGCCAAGCCGCGAGTTCAAGTCGCCAACTTGCCCTGTTTGGCAAAAACTGACGTTTTGCATTCCCTTCTCTCCCTACTATATATACACCTTTATACCCATCATATTGAGAGAGCTTCCAGAGAGAATTTTGTGAGAAAAAACCCTAGAGAAATACAAGATTGATTCATCCCCAATCTTCATCTAAAGAGACTCTACAAATTCCTCTACTCTCTTCCTTTCCATTGTCATACCCTTGAGAGGTCATTTACCAAACCCTTAGCTCACCACACCCACGTTTGTGAGAAGGTCCATTTGGTGCTTTGGGAAGCAGTTTGGAAAGGAACCAATATACATTGGTTGATGCTATGGTCTAGTAGCAGAATCCAGGAAGCTAAAGAAGAAATAGGTTCGGGGTAAACTCGTTAGAGCAAGAAGCTTGGAGGGCTTAGGTACTTGGGTAGATTAGGCTTGGAGGGTCTTCTGCTGTTCATGTATCCCAACTACATTCTTTAGTGGATTATTTGACCGCTTGGAGAGCGGCGGAGAGGTTTTACACCGAGGACTTCGGTTTCCTCTTCGATAACACATCGTGTGTTGTTCGAGTGTTTGCATCTTCCTTCCCTTTATCTTTGCCTTATATTTCCTGCTGTGAATGTGTTTATATTTGGCTTAGATTGTTTATTAATTCTGTTGTGAGCTTGTTGTCATGTTCCGCACATTAATTGTTTGATATAAAGCTTGAATTGGTAATTTTGTATTTGGGGGTCTAAACGTTCAAGGGTGTTTCATACCCATATTGAACTTTCAATTGGTATCAGAGCAGGTGCACTCTTTGTGGTTTGATTACCTGAGTGCGATCCTAGACTCCTTGGCTATGGATGCTGCTGTAAAAAGGGTTATGTTGAATTGTGGTATGAGTGTTTGTGAAAATGATTCTATGAGTATATTTGAGGGATACTCTAAAAAGGAACTCTTAGAGTTAATTAAATCCAGGAAACATGTTAGGATGTTCATTCACATGCTGAAATATTTTGAAAGCAAGAACCACATTCTTCACAATAGTCTATGTGAGTCTACCTCTTTGATTGAGAAATACAAAAGAAGAAATAGATCACTGTGTGAAAAGGTTGATAATCTGAAAAAGCAAATCCAATCTGGAATGAGCATGGAGAATAACAATGAATTTTTGTTTGATGGTCAAGAATGCTTGTCTCATGCTTGTCTCATGGTACCTTGACAGTGGATGTTCTCGTCATATGACAGGAGATAAATCATTGTTTATGACTCTTAAAGAGAAAGCATGTGATTATGTGACTTTTGGTGATGGGAGTCATGCTCAAGTTCTCGTAAATATTTTGAAAGCAAGAACCACATTCTTCACAATAGTCTATGTGAGTCTACCTCTTTGATTGAGAAATACAAAAGAAGAAATAGATCACTGTGTGAAAAGGTTGATAATCTGAAAAAGCAAATCCAATCTGGAATGAGCATGGAGAATAACAATGAATTTTTGTTTGATGGTCAAGAATGCTTGTCTCATGCTTGTCTCATGGTACCTTGACAGTGGATGTTCTCGTCATATGACAGGAGATAAATCATTGTTTATGACTCTTAAAGAGAAAGCATGTGATTATGTGACTTTTGGTGATGGGAGTCATGCTCAAGTTCTCGGGAAAGGAACGGTTGAAATACTAGGACTACCTTTGTTGAAAGAAGTTCTATACATCAAAGGATTGAAGGCAAATCTCCTTAGTATTACTCAAATATGTGATGAAGATTTTCTCGTTCAATTCTCAAAGAAGGGGTGCATAATCATTGATGAGAAAGGGATTCAAGTCTTGGAAGGAAATAGGACTACTGATAATTGCTATGGAGTAGTACCTACGACACCTATTTCATGTAGAAGTGCTCTTGTTGATATGCTGAAACTGTGGCATCACAGGTTTGGACATGCAAACTTCAAACAAGTATGTAAAGTTTCTAAACTTGAGGCCGTTGAGGGACTTCCAAAGTTTGGAAATGTGAAGAAGACTATATGTGGAGCATGTCAAATGAGGAAACAAACAAAAGTAAATCATCCAAAGGTGAATGTGATTGCTACCTCACGGTGTTTGGAACTTCTTCACGTAGATCTTATGGGGCCTACAAGGACTGAAAGCCTGGGAGGAAAGAGATACATTATGGTGATAGTTGATGATTTCTCAAGGTACTCTTGGGTGGAATTCCTCAGAGAAAAGTCTGAAGCATGTGACAAAATGCAGAGATTATGCAAGAGATTGAAAAATGAAAAAGGAGTTCCCATACTCAAAATCAGAAGTGATCATGGGAAGGAATTTGAGAATGTGAAATTTGAATCATTTTGTGAAGAGTATGGTATCAAGAAGGAATTTTCAGCTCCAAAGACTCCTCAACAAAATAGGGTGGTTGAAAGAAAGAACCGGGTGATTCAAGAGATGGCTAGAGTCATGCTTCTCAATAAAAACATACTTCAAAGGTTCTGGGCTGAAGCTGTGAACACAGCTTGTCATATTTGTAACAGAGTTTATTTTCGAGCAGGGACAAAGAAGACGTCATATGAAATATGGAGAGAAAAGAAACCCAAGGTGAAGTATTTCAGAGTATTTGGGAGCACATGCTATATTCTAAATGACAGGGAAAATCCAGGAAAATTTGATGCTAAGAGTGATGAAAGGATACTCCTAGGATACTCCACAAATAGCCGAGCTTATAGAGTGTACAGCAAGCGCCCTAAGATGGTGATGGAATCAATCAATGTGGTCATAGACGACACCATATCTGAAAAGGAAATTGATGATGATGGAGAGGGGCTCAAACTCAAGGAGATTGAGGATGATGATGATATGCCTCCAAATGATGATGCTGAGAAAGTAACACCCGAAAAGGAGACCAAACCTCCTGTATCAAGAAGAGAGACTAGATCAACACAAGAAGTCTCAAGTCCACTCACTCCTCCAGAAATTCAAACCCCAATTCCTCGTGATGAGGAACTCTCAATTTCCAAGAAACCTTCATCAAGAGTGACACTTAATCACCTATCAAGTAATATCATTGGGGATGTGAACGAAGGACTTCGTTTGAGAAAAGGGGTGAAGTATACTGCTAACCATGTAATGTACAACTGTTATCTTGCTCAATTTGAACCCAAAAAGGTAGAAGAAGTACTGAAGGATGAAAATTGGGTAGAGTCTATGCACCAGAAACTGCACCAATTTGTTAGGAATGATGTGTGGGAATTGGTTCCATGGCCTGAAGATACACATGTGATCGGCACCAAGTGGATCTTCAAGAACAAAACAGATGAAGATGGTGAAGTCATCAGAAATAAGTCTAGATTGGTGGCTCAAGGGTATACTCAGGTGGAAGACATAGATTTTGATGAATCTTTTGCTCCGGTAGCAAGACTAGAATCCATTCGGATTCTTCTTTCCATAGCATGCATCATGGATTTTAAGTTGTACCAAATGGATGTAAAGAGTGCCTTCTTAAACGGCTTTCTCAATGAAGAAGTTTTCGTTGAACAACCAAAGGGGTTTGAAGATCCTCACTTCCCGGGTCATGTATTAAGATTGAAGAAAGCTTTGTATGGGTTGAAGCAGGCGCCAAGAGCATGGTATGATCGTCTCACTACTTACCTAGTGGATCGTGGGTTCAAGAGAGGTCAAGCAGATCGCACATTGTTTGTTAAAAAAGATGAAAAATCTCTTCTTGTTGCTCAAGTGTATGTGGATGATATCGTATTTGGTTCCACAATTGATAAACTAGCTCATGAGTTCTCGGAAGAAATGAAAAGGGAATTTGAAATGAGTATGGTGGGAGAGTTAAACTACTTCCTTGGACTTTAAGTGAAACAGCGGAGAGATGGAATATTTATCTCTCAAGAAAAGTATGCTAAAAATCTTGTCAAAAGATTTGGTCTGGACTCCAAGAAACATACCTCTACTCCCATGAGTTCCTCGGCAAAGTTGAGCAAAGATGCATCTGGTGTTGACATTGATCCGACTCTTTATCGGAGTATGATTGGTAGTCTTCTCTATCTCACAGCAAGCAGGCCAGATATTGCATTCAGTGTCGGAGTCTGTGCAAGATTTCAAGCCGCTCCTAAAGAATCCCATTTAACAGCAGTTAAACAAATCATTCGCTATGTAAATGGTACATCTGACTATGGGATTTGGTATACAAAGGATTCGAATGAGTGTTTGGTAGGATATTCTGATGCTGACTGGGCAGGGTGCATAGATGATAGAAAAAGTACTTCTGGTGGGTGTTTCTATCTTGGAAACAACTTAATTTCATGGATGAGCAAAAAGCAAAATTCAGTATCACTGTCAACGACTGAAGCTGAATACATTGCAGCAGGAAGTTGTTGTGCACAACTGTTATGGATGCGAAAGCTCCTGCATGACTATGGCATTTCTCAAGACACTATGTGTGTATTCTGTGATAATACGAGCGCCATAAACTTGTCAAAGAATCCGGTTCAGCATTCCAAATCAAAGCATATTGAGATCCGCTATCACTTTATTCGGGACTTGGCAGAAGACAAGACAGTGTGTCTAGAATTCATCAATACTGACAATCAAAAGGCAGACATATTCACCAAACCTCTTGATGGCCCAAGGTTTGAATCCTTGCATAAGACCATTGGTGTCGGTATCATTCCTTAAACTCAATCCTCCGCGACATTTTTTTTGTTTGTGTGTATCTTGTGTTTGTCTTCTTTTTGTAGATTTGTTTGTCATTTGTGTGTGTCAAAAATCCAAAAACACATAAAAATTTGAAAATCCAAAAAGTTTGATCACTTTGTTTGAGTTTTGTCTCAAAGCTTGTTTAGCCTTGTACCTTCGTACCAATGGCTTTGTGCATTTAACGAGCATAACTTGTCTCTCATGCACTCATATCATTGTGGAAGAAATTCTGAAATTTATGTAATTGTTGTAAATAGATCTTCAACCTTGTCATGAATGATTAGTAAATGGTTTTGTTGATCTTGAGATATGCATAGACTCATGCCTATATATCTTCCCACTTTTTATTTTTATGCTTTTAAAGAGCTCTCTAAATGTAAATCTCAAAATGAAAAGAGATATAGAGCTGCAAAAGCCTGTCGCACATACTAGTATTTGACTAGGAAAAAGGGAAAGCGACCAAAATAAAATGTATGAAAGATGCCCAAAAGCCAAAGGCTAACTCGTTAAGTGAAATATCAAAAATTTCAGGCATCTATCTCTCAATGAGAGTTTCTTTGCTCAAAATTGGCAAATGATATGTGTATATGGAGCTAAATGAAAAGTTTCAAAAAGTTGTTATCAAGTTCTTGTGGGAGGTCATATATGCATGCTTTTATAATTGAGATAGGTCACATGATCTAGTGCTAGTTGTGTATGCCTTGATTGAATTGATCATCGAAACTTCACATTGGACTAAAGACCATCTCATTTTTGATATCCACACACAACACACAAGTCTATGTTCAACGAATGCCATATTCATTTGTGTGATTGTACTTGATTAAATATGTTTTCACATGCTCAATCTTTGTTGATCAAACACAAAAAGATTTTTGAGTGTTTTGCTTTGTTTTTGGAAAGTACTTTGCTCTTACAAAATTGTGAAATTTTTCAAAAACAGTGTTGCCCTGTTTTGGCGACTAAGTCGCGGGTCAACTCAGTCACAAGCCCCAGTCGCGAGCTCAATCAAAGATGTTCGCGACTTACTGGCGAGTTAGTACTCTAGTCGCGAAAAAGACTTAGAAAATTTTTGAAAAATTTGAGTTTTGATCTATTCGCGGCTCATTTTGGCGGCTTGTTCGCGGGTGGAAGGTCCAATCGCGAGGGTTACTCAGAGATTTTCGTGGCTCAGCTCGCAACTCCTTCGCGACTAAACCTTCTAGTCGCGAAAAACACTTAAGATTTTTTCTAGAATCTTACCTTCATAGTGTTTCGCGGCTTGATCTGGCGACTTACTGGCGACTTGGATAAGTAGCGAAAATCGCGTGTTTTGCATTTTAAAGACAATTTTAAAATTGCTTTCAGTTTTCCCTCGTCCTTGTTTGACTGTTCATTTTCTTCCTCACTTTACACTCACAAACACTCTGTGTTTCTTGCTGGATATCTTCCATTTCTGCATTTTTTTCTCTCAAATCTTCATCAAAAAGGTATGGGTTTTATTCCTTATCCTTCATACTTCCTGATGTGGGAAATTTTTTCCAGTTTTGTGAAGATGTTGTGGTGTATTTTGATTTATCGTGTTTGAACATGGGTTTCTGATTTTCGGATCATACTGTTTCTCTGTGCTGATTCATGCAATGATCATCTTTATCTTGTGTTCTGTTTGTGGTGCTGGTTGTTTTAACACTCATTGTCATGTTTTGACCCTCAACTTCAACTGTTTAGGGTTTCCTTCATTATTCATGGTATGGCACTAACATATTGCTAATAATGGGTGCTGTCTTGTTTGGTGTTTGTGTGTGAATTTAATCCCAGTGCAGAGTGAAAATGCCTCCATTCAAGAGATCAGCTGTGAAAGGAGGAAGCAACAAAGGGAAGGAACATGTCATTGAAATTGATGATTTCTCTCCTAGACCAAAGCGTGCTCGCTCCTCATCTGGTGTGTTCGATCCCACCAAGTTTTGATCATATGCTGCCTTCCAGACCCATGAAAATTACTTCAAAAAGGCAACACCTCTGATTGAAAGAGTCTTTGACCAACATTCTCTATTTGACACCAACATTCCTCAATGGTTTGCTCGCAAGGACTGAAATTATCTCCTCTCTGACCTTGATGATGCATATGAAGATCTGGTAAAAGAGTTTTATGCAAATGCAATTATTGAAGGAGATGAACTTAAGTGCTGGGTTAGAGGAAAAAGTTTCTCGGTCTCTCCCGCATATTTAGCAGAGATTCTGCACATCAACAGGCCAATTCTTGGGATATCACCGGTCTATGATGATTTTCATCGGGATGAAGAATTACTTAAAGCAGCTCTTGGGGACAATCTAGAATTTTCCTCAAATGGGAATTTAGTCAATGTCTTATCTCTTCCTCCAAAATTGAGGGTGCTCACGATCGTCATGTTTCACAACCTGTATCCCCTATCTAGCACAGGGTATATGAATCTCGGGCGTGCACTGTTTCTTCATGATCTAATTTCTGATGTCGAGATTGATATCTGTGCTCATATCTTTCATATCCTTTGCAAAACTGTTCTAAGAACAGAATCAAGAATGTGCATCCCATTTTGCTGTCTCATCTCCCGGATTCTAAAGCGGAAAGGGATATATCCAGCTGAAAATGAAGTTCCCTGCGCAAAACCATGTCCAATCAACATGCGCACATTCAACGCTAGCATTGGTCATAGCAAGAAGGGAGTCAAAACAGAAGCTTCCGCGTCCCACAGTGGCCCACGCTCCAGTTCACTCCCCGCTGACGAGAGGCTAGACTCTATTGTAGCTTCTGTTCATGAGCTGAGATCAAAGATATCCGATCTAACTTCTATCTTGCATCATCTCAACTCTCGATGGGATACGAAGTTTACTTCGATTCAAACTCAATTAGATGAAATTCAAAGAAAGCTCGAGGATAATGACAACTAGCTATTCCTTGACAAAAAAGGGGGAGATGCTGTTGGCAGGGGGAGAGCTCAACGAGAGCTCAACGAAAGGGGGAGATTTCAGCTAACAGACTTTTGTTTACTATTTTTGTCTATTTTGTTTATCATTGTTCTGTATCCATCTTATATCCTTCAGCTCGTATATAGTATGATGTTTTTCAGATTTAAGCATTGTTTGTGTGTGTTTTGTACCCATTGATGCTTTTGTAAGCTTTGAGGGTTGATTACTTGTTCTTATGCACTGTTTTGTAGGCTTGTATGGTTTGTGCCATGTATTTGCAAAAACTTTGCATATGCAGCCTTTGTGCTTTGTGTTTTGGTACTTGTTAATGCTTTGCATTACCTTAAGTACAACACACTTGTGCCCTTGTAGGATTATTCCTAGATGCATATATGTTTGTATGCATTGGTTGAGTGTTGGACCTGCAAATGATACTTTTCAATTGAGTTTATCATTTTTGCATGTTCGGATGTTCATTCCTTGTGTGAATGAACATAGTAATCACTTTTGCTTAGTGACTACTGGTGTTGATCTTGCCATGAATTACTGCTTTTGTGCTTGTGTTCATTTTTTGCTTGATCATGCTTATTTTGCTCCATATGCATATTAAGTTTTTTGCATACAATGATATTTCTATGATATTGCGTTTCAGGAGTTACTTATTCATATGTTTAAGAGCTTTACAGAATCTAGAGTTAGGTGTGAGTGAGTTTTCCAACTGTTCCCAACTCACGGTTAAATTTAGAGTCTGTTGTAGGGTTTTGTCACGGAATAGCCAAAGGGGGAGATTATAAGGTTGAATTTTATCAACCATTTAATTGACTTTATTCCGTGACCAATTTGCTTGTAATTTAGCACTTAGCAACCCTGTATTTAGGTGGGAAAATTGTAAGGGTAGTGTGTGAGAAGATGTGAAGAAAAGTTCAAGAGTTTGCAAGAAAAACAGAGTCTCGCGACTAGGACTCGCGGGTGGCTCGCGACTGGCAAGCCGCGAAAGGCAGGCACGTGAGAGGCACACTGGGAAGCCGAAGGGTCGCGCCAGCTGTCACGCTACAGGACAAAAGTTCCAGTCTGGCTAGGCCGTTATGTCGCGACTTGATTTCGCGACTTGGCCAAGCCGCGAGTTCAAGTCGCCAACTTGCCCTGTTTGGCAAAAACTGACGTTTTGCATTCCTTTCTCACCCTACTATATATACACCCTTATACCCATCATATTGAGAGAGTTTTTAGAGAGAATTTTGTGAGAGAAAACCCTAGAGAAATACAAGATTGATTCATCCCCAATCTTCATCTAAAGATACTCTACAAATTCCTCTACTCTCTTCCTCTCCATTGTCATACCCTTGAGAGGTCATTTACCAAACCCTTATCTCACCACACCCACGTCTGTGTGAAGGTCCATTTGGTGCTTTGGGAAGCAGTTTGGAAAGGAACCAATATACATTGGTTGATACTATGGTCTAGTAGCGGAATCCGGGAAGCTAAAGAAGAAATAGGTTCGGCGTAATCTCGTTGGAGCAAGAAGCTTGGAGGGCTTAGGCACTTGGGTAGATTAGGCTTGGAGGGTCTTCTGCAGTTTATGTATCCCAACTACATTCTTTAGTGGATTATTTGACCGCTTGGAGGGCGGCGGAGAGGTTTTACGCTGAGGACTTCGGTTTCCTCTTCGATAACACATCGTGTGTTGTCCGAGTGTTTGCATCTTCCTTCCTTTTATCTTTGCCTTATATTTCCTGCTGTGAATGTGTTTATATTTGGCTTAGATTGTTTATCAATTCTGTTGTGAGCTTGTTATCATGTTCCGCACATTAATTGTTTGATATAAAGCTTGAATTGGTAATTTTGTATCTGGGGGTCTAAACGTTTAAGGGTGTTTCATACCCATATTGGACTTTCAGAAAATATTTTACAACTTTGACTATATTTTACCTACAATCAAACACTTGAAAATGGGAAAATATTTTACGGAAAATATTTTACATCAAAACAAATAGAACGTTAGAGGAGTGAATCATCTTTGTTGGTAAGACAAAGTGATACTTCTTTCAAATTGTAGATGCATTAAAAGTCATGTTCATATGTGGTTGAATATTTAAGATCCGAATTTTATAGTTCATGATGAATTTGAATTTCAAATTGAATAATTAGGTTTCAATTTTAGAGTTATTGCATGTGTTGCAAATCTATATTTAAATAGAAATATTTATTTATTTATTTGTTTTTATCTAAACTAAATTGATCTATTTTTCATTGTGTAATTTAATTTTTCATATATTTCAATTAAAGAGGAAGAAAAAAAAGAATAGTTTACATCTTTATACACAATAGTTTTCCCCATGTATCATACCGATTAGCGATTAGTTATAAAAAAATGAAAGCCTTCCACGTTTGATTAATGCTTTGGTTTGATACTTGGGTCAAAAGTGAGGTAAAGTATCGTCGGCTGCATCATTGTAAAGTTAAAAATCATGTTGAATTTCATTATGGACACAATGGTTGCCTTTACAACTTGAATTGCCTCGATGGAAACTTTTCACTATATCTTTTCTGTTATTTGTTTGAATCCTTAGAACCACACAAGATAGATTAATGAAGCAGAGTCACAGTAGAGATTTGGGTGCGCTTCCATTGATTCATCGTTAGTGTTTCATCAATAAAATAAATGCAAGCAATATAGTAGACTAGAACTTTATTCCATAAAACCACATTCAAGAACACATACAAAGGAACAGTTTGAATTCCTATTGATGGCAAATTCGGCTGAGACCACGTGCTCGCTCATTCCCATATTTCTCCTTCATTCTTTTTCCCTTTCCTTCATCCTTGGTCCAACCTATTTCTTATCTTAGGGATTACATCCCAACTACAAACACGTACGATGGACACCAAACAGTTTCTTCACGAAACTTATTACAAGCAAATTTACATACCTAATATGGATTTTTTTTTTGGGGAAAACATACCTAATATAGATATAATTGCACTATTGTACGGTAACTTATTAGATACTTCCCGAGATAGCATCCCCTGTGTTGTATATACATCCATTCATATGAGAGTAAATCCCTCGAGTAAGAAATTTATCAATATACAAGAGAGATGTTGTATACAACTGTTACACAAAATAATATATGGAAAAATTACACTGACCACTTTGAGGTTTTCCGTTATTATACTCAACCCTTTGATGTGGAATAAGACACCCAACTATATTAAAATGTAAACTATTTACATTGATCTCTCATAAATGACTAAAAAAAAAAATTTAAAAACATGGAATTTTCCATCAGTAGAAAATTCAAGACATTTTTAAAGTCTATATTTTTTGAAATTTTTTAAAAACATTTTTTTTCAGTCATTAAAAGTAAATTACTGTAAATAATTTCCATTTTAAAAGAAATGAGTGTCTTATTTCGAATTAAGGTGAGCGTAATAATGGAAATCCTAATGAAATATAAGTGCAATTAATCCAAAAATAAAACGTACATAACACTTAACGAACTTTATCCAAAAAAATATATATTGTTACTTGATTAGCAAATCTACCCACTCATCTTTATACGTCATCTTACTCCCAACCAATTTCCCATTAGCTTCGATGTTGAAGACCAACTTTTTGTAGTTGACGATATCCTGCGGAAGTATTACTCCTTCTTCCGAACCCGCTTTGATAATCACTGCAGCAGGCACTTTCTTTCGGTTATACTTTTGAAACAATTCCTTCTCAAAGACTTCTTTGTCCCCAGCTTTCAGATCCTTGCACTTAAAAGGTTCTTCTTTCTCTAGTTGGATCCAGAACGAAATATCTGTGTGGCTTTTGTTAACGACCTCGGTACTCTGATGCCAAAAATCCCAAGACGAGTAGCCGGCCTTGCCTGGAGACAGATTCAACGACATGAGAGAGAGCGTCGGGTACGGAGTTAATGCTAATGCATTCAGTTGCTGATAGACCATATTCGGCACAGCCCACCTGGTCGCCAAACACACGCCAGTAATATTCTTCTTCGTCACAGTACTCATTGCAGCTGTCTCGCATTTGAATTTCAGATTCTCAACCGAGGTAGACACATGCAAAGGCTGATCGGCTGGTTTTTTCAGAGTTGACAAAAGCATTAAGCAATTTTGATGAATCGGAGCTACCAGAGACTTTTTTCGGAGAAATAATAAATTTGACGCATAAATTGCCCTGCATCTAAACGACTGTCTCACAGATGAAATCATAGCGTAAAAGAAAAGAAAATAAAGTCCAAATGAGTTTGTGGGTATTTCGCAAAAACGAACGAAACGGTTGGAGGGCATATATAGTTTTCAAACTGATAAAAATGACAAAACTTATTTTTTCATGACATGGGGTGGTCCTGGACCCATCCATGAAGACTTGGCTTTGTTTGTTCAATGTAAACATTTTCAAAGGTAAAATATTTTATATACTGAAAATATTTTACAGAAAATATTTTAATTTTACTGTGTTTAGTTGCGTATTTGAAAATTCATTTACAAGTGTTTGTTTCCGGGTAAATGGAAAAATAAAATAAAATAAAATAAAATAAAATTCTTCCATTAGAAACACAACCATGAATCAAATCACCTTAACTCAAATTAGCTAAAAAAGGACACAATTTGCCCACAAAAAAATAAATAAATAAATCTGCAAAAAGCCATGAACATAAATTTGCAATCAAACCAAAAAAAAAAAAAACCCAAGTTTGCAAGGACACCGGTAGAGATCTATAAATTTTTTGTGTGACAAGGCCTAGCAGTGGAGATTTGTACAAAACAAACCCAAATCTACCGGGCCTAGGAAAAAATAAAACCTAGATTAGCGTCAACCAACAAAACAGCAACACAATTGCTCCATGAAAATCATGAGCAGCCGTACATGCAGGTAATTACTTCCATCTCTAAGAAGAGTGGGTGGCTTTGTAGGTTGTGCTGCGGGTGGGTGCTCTCCCTATTTGGCTTGGGCTAGAGTTGGAAGTGGTTGGTCTGTGAATATGATCTCTACGCATAAGAGATTGTAAAATGTAAAAAGTTTTATCAAAATTTTAAGCATAAAATATTTTACTTCTTCTTACCTTAATTTTACAGTTTGACCGGAAAATATTTTATAGTTGACCAGATTTTACAACAAAACAAACATAGTAAAATGTGTAAACTTCAAAACAAATGGAGTGTAGAGTGGGTGTGAAATTTGATAGGCAGACTCAGAGAGTAAACCCTGTAGAATTGTATTCACCTACAAATGTGTTGGGTAAGTCAGAGTGTCTTATTAAACCGCACACTCTACTTAGAGTGGAATTTGTTCACTACTCTAACCAATTGGCCCACATCCTTGCATGCAATATTGTTTTCCTCAATTTATATTTGCATCAAAAATCCCCCTACAACTAGGATAAATCTAATAAGGGATAATTACAGTAAATCAATCAGTGGTTAAGCTTATCTCTACGATATCTACATGTGGTTTGATATTTTTTATTTTACACATCTATGGTACCTTCCATCAAGCCTCAATAACCTATCTCAACTTCTCACTTTTAAAAAATTTAAAAAAAAAAAATGATGACAAAAAAATAAAGATAAAAAAACTTAGGGTTAGGAAAAAGAGCCTACTGAAGGGATCGTAGAAGCAGTGGATGAAGAAGAGGACTTGGTGGGATCAAAATTCAAGAAGATTGATGAACAGGATGACATCCATACAGCCGATGCAAAGTTATACAAGGTATTTGAAAGGCATGAGAAGTTGTATAGGCTGTCTGATAAGAAGCTTAGTGAAGTGGAGCAGGAACGTGAGGAGCTATCCTCAAAGGTTGATGAAGCCAATCAAACCATTGGAGCACTAAGGTTCGAGAACAACTTCTTGGTTGAAAGAACCAAGAAGCTTGAAACAGAATTGTTCCAAGTTCGAGCTCAATTGGAGAGGACTTCCAGTACAAAGCTGGATGAAATGCTGAACCTCCAAAAATCATCTTCTGATAGAACCGATTTGGGGTATGAACTCTCTAACTCTTCTCATATTGCCTCCTCTAGTAAGACTGTTTTTTTTTTTTTTTTTCTCACTTGCTAATAATGAAGATCTTGAGAAAAATGAAACTAAAACTGAGAAAGCTAGTGAGAACAATCTAGACAAAGGCAAATCTATTCTAGGAGCACCCCCTAAGATAGAGAAGAAAGAGACTAGAAACCCTAAGAGCAATAAGGCTAAAAATAAGAAGTCTCAACTAGAGAAGCCGCATTTCTGTCATCACTGTAGAGCTTCAAGACAAACTCATCCAAATTGCAATAAGTAGTTAGCCACTCAACAAAGCAATAGTGTGTTATCATCTGGTGGTCAAGTTCAAATTCCACCATTTTTGGGTCCTCTTGGAGATCTTCTCAGGGCCCTTATATTCCTTTTGATCTTGAACAGTTTCAATTCTTCCCCTTCACCTTTGGAACAAAGGTTCAACTCTAAGAAAGGATCTTCCTCCAAAACCAAAGTTTGGAAAAAAAAATGCTCAAAGTGATTCAGTCACTTTTTCTCTCTCTCCCTTTATGTTTTTTGCATTACTTGTGTTGTTTTGATTCTTGTTTTTAAGTCAGTCTAGTTTTATGCTTTGTGTGTTTTCTTTCATGTTTTTGTTTTGGTTGTTTTCAATTTTGCTTTAGTTGTTTTTCATAAATATATTAAAAAAAAAATTCAAAAATCAGAAAAATACAAAAATAATGTATGTTGTGTATGTTGGTACTTGTGTACCTTTGGTGGCCATTGAAGCAAAGTTTCTAAACTTTGTATCTCTTGTAGCTCAGATGAGCATTTCTATGCACAACTAAGCAAGTGAGCTTTGTGGCTCATGTTTGTGATGAGTAAAATTAAGTTATCTCTTATATCTCATACTCATATCACTCTTTTTGACGGGAAAGACTAAAAAATCCTAAGAGAAAGACATAAATAACCATCTCTCCAATAAAACCCGCCAATCATTTATAACATTTGTGTGCTTTGGCACAGTAAAAGTGTGATGTTTTAAGCTTACATAATTGGGTAATTTCTTCTCTCTCTTATATGCCCATGCATTCAATGCTCAAAAGAAAAATATGCAAAGAAAATAAAAGCAAAAAGGATCAAAATGCTTTTAATATGGTTGCAAGCATGTTTCTAGGAGATGTGGGAGTTATAGGATGTATCTCGAAAGTGATAGTCCCCATCAAGTAATTATGATTGTGTGTGAGTGTATTTAATTTTCTGATATCTCAAATCTTCATAATATGAGACACTTGTGCACTCTTGCTATGTTTCACACACAACACGCAAACTCTTTGCTACTTTTGATACATGTGCAGGTACAATGTGATTTGGCCATCACAAGGAATACATGTGTTGATATATGCTCACTAAATTGTCTTAACTTGTTTTTGAAAAATAAAATTGGTTAGACTTGTTGTGTGTGTGTGTTTGGTGAGTTTTTGGATCAATGTATGCTTTGCATATATGTTGAAAGATGTTTTGAGAGCTTAGTATGTTGATTGGATCTTTGGTTGAGTAGCTTGCTTGTTGCTTTTATCTCTTTATGTTTTTCCTCCTTGAAAAACTCATTTTCTTCAAGCTCGATAGCTCCTTGATAGATTCCTTTCTATCAAGATTTTCTTTCTCATTTCTCGATAGATCCTCAATAGATTCTTGATCAATTAAGGAATTTTCCCTATGCTCTCTGCCTTTTTGATAGCATCTCGATAGCTTCTCGATCCATCGAGATTTCTAGGTTTCTTCTCAATAGAATCTTCACAGCTTCTCGATCCATCGAGATTTCTGGGTTCTTGCTTGACACATTCTCGACAGCTTCTTCGATCCATCGAGACATATTTCTATGCTCTCTGTCTGCTCAATAGATTCTTGGCAGATTCTTTATCCATCAAGACACTTTTTTTACCGTCGACAGATCCTCGATAGCACCTTGACAAATTCATTTCTGTCGAAATTTAAAGCTTGATAGATTCTCGATAGAAACCTCAATCCATCGAGCTGCATTTTCTATTTAAGGTTGAGGTGCGATTTCATTTTTTCATTCTCTCATCTCTCTCGACAGATCTTTTTCTCTCTCGACCCAAACCTCTCACTCTCACTCAAATCTCCACTTCAATCAAGTTTTTGGCCTAATCAAGCTTTAATCTTGTGGTATGAACTTCAAATCCTTCCTCTCTCATGCATTTCACACATTAGACCTAGGTTTTGGGGGTTTTTTTCTATATTTTGGGGTTTTTGAGATTTTTGTGAATATTGTGGGTTGGGGTATGTGTATCTGATCTTATATGACCATGCATTGCATCCTCATTGCATTATAACAATGTTTCATGCATATTTAGATGTGTGTGATTGATTATTATTGTTAAGTGTTGTTAGGTTTGGATTGGGTGACCCTTATGATGCTCTTAAATTCTCATGTCACATGTTCATGCATTTTTCATGCATACCTTCTTTTCTTATCTACTCTAAACATGTGTTTCCTTCTATTCTCTCTCTCTCTCTCTCTCTCTCTCTCTCTCTCTCTCTCTCTTGGATAGATTGCGTTGTGGCACCCAAACAGTGCAAATCTGCTCTGGTTTAGAACCCTTCTCATGGTTCTGGGTCATCTTCTTCTTCTATTCCTCCCGTACCCTCTCATGTTTGGTTCTGTGATGGGAAGGCCAAGACAAACTTCTTTGAGAACTTCCAGGCCCGTGGCATTCATCCAGAACGCCAGACCATTCTGTCGGATTTCTCCGACATTGAGCTACTCGATGTCATTCAGACTCAAGGGTGGGAACTCTCTGTGAGAAACCCATGCATTTTCTTGTCATGTTTATTAGGAGTTTTACTCCAACATACAAGACATCGATATCATTGTGCCTCAGTTTGTTACCATATTCAAAGGTACACATATCGTAGTTACTCCGAATCTTATATCCAAGTACTATGCATCCTTAGGGTAGTGCATCCTAACTACCCTGGCTGTGATCGTCTCTAGACTGTGTCTAGAGACGAACTCAACTCCCATTTCTGTGGGACTCCTTCTGTTTAGGGTGGTAAGCTTAACACCTTATACTCCGGTTTTGCAAAAGGCCTAAGATTCCTTAACATAGTGATGACATTCACTCTCACACCATTGTCTCACTATAACTCCATCACTAAGCCTCGTGCTCGTTTTCTTCTTTTTCTTGATGAAGGATCTTACCATTGATTTTCCTTCTTACTTCATCACATATATCATAGATGTGTATCAGGACACTGCTACCCATGATAAGCTCATCTTTCCTTCAGCTATCATGCAAATCCTTCAACACTTCTCCATTCCTATTCCTCTCTCTCCTCTTTTCACCATCATAGGTGCCATCAGCTTTGACCGAACTGGCCATGAGTAGAGACGACCGATCCTTAGTTCCTATGGCTCCACCTTCTTTGGCTCTATCTTCTTCCACTCCTTCCTCTTCCACGGCTAGTGGTGTGACCCTCAAGGCCATCATAGAGCAGCTTTAGTGGATGCAAGTTAACTTTGCTGGTCGTCTTGACTATCTCATTGATGAGATGTGTTAGATGAACACTCGAGTAGGACATATTGCCCACCGGTAAGCTTGCATGGTTGGTCTTGCTCCTTCTCCCTCTCCTTCTCTAGAGGCCTCGCCTGATGATGAGGTTGATGATAATGAGGATGATGTTGACTCTTCTAGTGATGACGAGATAACGACCACTCAGTGACTTGCCATTTGTCATTTCCTAACAAAAAGGGGGGAATAGTTTTGGGTTTGAGAGTAGTCTTATACTTAGGGGGAGAGTTAGTATAGGACATTTTTTTTTTTATAGGGGGAGAGTATATAGTTTTGAGGGATGTAGTGAGGACTTTAGGTATTTTCTTTTCTTCTTTATTTATATTAGCCTCTTGTTTACCGGTCTTGTGACCATTTTATTACATACATAGTACTTTATTTTCATATATTATGATGATGTATTTTTTTTCTTCACCTACCTCTACATGTGTTGTTTCTTTTCTATCTTTATACACATGTTTCTTTATGTATGCAATCCTTATTTATGTTTCACAGATGATGCCTTGATGAGTTTTTTTTAAGTGTTTCAGAAAGGCAAGTTGTGAAAGTCTATCATGCTGTGAACTCTTTTCCTGCAAAGTTTTTCAAGAGTTTGTAGTAGGGATAGATTTACTTTGTAATACAACAAGTGGTTATGAGTTTAGTGATTTAAGACTTCTCTCATGGTTATTTGTTTTGTTGTGGTTTTGTCATGGATTGCCAAATGGGGAGATTGTTACAGACATATTGTATGTAATTGGCTAATCCTTTGACAAAATGCATTTTACTTGTAATTGGGTAGATCTATGATGGGCTTAAGACTTCAAGAAACATGTTGTTCCAGTCAAGTGTTAAAGCAATGAAGATCTGAACAAGAAACAAGTGAAGAAGAGCTATTCATTAAAGCTCGACAGCAATCTTGATAGAAAGACTTCTATTGAGATTTAAAGTCAAAGCTCGACACAAGCTGTTTCTGTTGAGACTTACGAAATCAGAAATTCCAGATCTAATTTTTGGCCTATGCTTGTATATTTGTATAGGGTTTCTTTTCTCACAATCCTAGACATATATAAGACTTATTTTAAAGGCTGTTATACATGGAGAATATGCAGAAAGTGACCTAGTTCATTATTCTCTCTGAAGAAGCTATTGCATCTTTACGCTAGCTTCCTGATCTTCATTGTTGATGAACTTTGCAGCCAACAACCTCTTCAAGTTGCTGGAGTTAGTCACGTACTGGGATCTGTGCATATTGGTTAGTCCCGTACTAGAATTCAGGCATTAAGGGAAAGATTCCCGCTAAAAAGCAAGTCTAATTGGGTATTAGGATAAGGGTTCAACTATAGATTGATATTTCGGGATAGGCCAAATGGTTTGGTAAGATTTCTTATATTTGTAACCGCTTGTGATTGATAATAGTGAATTCTTAGGAGTGGTGACCTTAAAATCACCCGATGGGGTTTTGCTTCAGTAGTTTTACCCATTCGTAAACAAATCACTTGTATCAAATTTATTTTCCGCTACATTTAGATAATTTGGTGATTTGTTTGTGCTGCAATGCTATTGTATAAAATTTGATCTAATTAATTCACTTGGGTAATTAATTAATTAATTGCAAAGGGCCAATTCATTTTAACCCAACAATTTATGAGAGCTAACATATATACAACTTTGAACTCTAGAACAAAGAATAGAAAACTTACATTGATGTAGCAATGTTCAAAAATAGGAAGTAGATAATATCTTGAGAAGGTCTTTTATCTTCATCCAAATTCAACATGGTGCTTGAGATGTGTGGTCTCTCAACCAGTTTTTACGTATGTTATCTTTCAAATTTAAGGTCGTGCCCTTGCTCTAAGCATCCTTGTTCCAGGCATGTACATGCAACAAATAAAGAAAATAGCTAGTCGACAAGCAAAGGCGATAACGAAGAGGTAAAGAGAGCATGCAAAGAGACACACTAGCAAAGAGAGCCAAACGAGGGCAAACATACATGTTAGCAAACAACGGGGCAAACAAGCATGTTATCAAACAAAAGGGAGTGTCCTAGGAGGACAAATGTAGGTTTGGATCCATGAGATTGGAGTATGGACGACACACATGCCATCAAGCGAAACTCGGGATCTCGTGTATCAAGGATGGGTATGAACCCGCACGAGATTGTAGGAATTAAGCTTAATGACACAAGTAGACAAAGACTTATGCATGAACAAGTAAGCAAGCATTCAAAGATGCAAAGAAGCAAAGAAAGCCAAACGGATGGCATAAAGCGAGCAAGGCAAGCGTATCATCACACGAAGCAGAGAAAGGGTATGCATCTGTAGAAACCGTATTTTGTTTGCCCTTGCATGCCGAACCCTGAAAATTCCAAAAATACTATCTTTTCTCCATGGGGCCACGGAAACATCTAGATTGGTGTGGCGTGACCCATTCGGGCATCAAAGCACTCAGAGTACCTTTTTCGGTCAAATTGACCAAAATGCCTCTGGTTAACTCTGAGTTGACTGAAAGTCAAATGTGGTCAAAGTATTCCCAAAACAATAGTTTTAAACTTTTACATTAAACCCAAACTACTTGGAGATTTTTGTCAACTTTGACCATGTTTAACCAAGTTTGACCTGAGGTTGACTCTTGAGGGCACCAGAAACCCTAATTTTGATCCATTTATCAGAAAGGGTAGGACTAGCACCATTTAGAAGATTATCAAATTCCCTTTCCAATGACTATTCATGGGTAGAAATCAAAATTAAAACCGTTGAGATATCCTGAAAACCATGCAAAGCACGTTAATGCACTTCCCAAGACCATAACGTTTGATTCGACTGTTGGATTTTCAATTTCTTTAGTGTTCTGGAAACTAGACATACAAGGCTTTCTAGGGACACTAAGATCAGCTCAATTTGAATCTGGAAAGACCTTCAAATATGCATCTGAAGTTAAACCAAATAAGGCCAAAACTGTTGACATCAGCAGATAGGGTCAACGGCCAATCTTGAGAAGTCTTCCCTTTGGATGTCTTGCCTTCCATTGGACTTGGATTGGAATGATGTTTAAAAAGAAGCCCCATTATCATTAATTTCATGTCCCAATTAAAGGTTCCTTTTAACTTTTAGATGTCCTTAGAAAATTCTTAAGTTCATTTTAATGAAGGCCCAATTACAAGATCACTCCCTTCCCTCTTACAGATTCTTGCCCCTTGTTTCATTGGGTTTTGGTCAATTTACAATAAAGTTCTCATCTTACTCTCATGGGCTTTCTTTAGAATGCACATAGGAATTTTTCAACCCTTTTTCTTAAACTTGGGCTTACAATGTTGACGAGGTAAAAAAGCACTGATGAAGCCATCTATGAGAATGATCGTCCTGGTACGGACGAGAACATCCCCAGGACGAGCATTGCAGAAGGCCACGGTACTGACGAGGAAATTCAGTCCCTTTAATGCAGTCAACTGAACGGTTACACTTCCAACTGTACGAACCGTTTGAAGACATTGATACCTCATTACACAGTTTTGAAGCGTTACTCAATGGAGCATTAAGACCTCCATAACTCCTCCAACGGCTAGGGACGATGAGAACAGATATAAAACCCATACACTCCCACGAAGAAGAGGGGGAGACAAGTAAGAAAGAATACTGTTTATTTTACTCTTTTTTGTTCATTTTACTTTTCTTACAAAGAAGATCCTATATTCTAACTTTGGCATCGGAGGCGTTGTGGCAGGCACCACACCGGTGTGCACAATAGGAGGAAAAAGGGATTAGCTCCGTCCGACGAACATCACTGACAAAGTTTATACTTATCAGTTTGGCACCGTCTGTGGGGAACGACATTGTTTTCGTGTTCAGACTCGAAATAGTGGTTCCCTGTTCTTGTTCTTTTCAAGATGGAGTCTAATCAAGACGCTGCAACCCTGGCTCAGCAAGTTCAAACCCTTGCAGCCACCGTTGAAGAACTAACTAGGCAAAACCAAGAATTGAGATTACAGCTTCAGCAAGAGGACAATCGTTCGAAGGGAAATCAGGAAGATGAGGGGGATAGCAACAGAAGAAGTGACCATCGAAGGCCTAACACTCCCGTCAAGTAAAATTCAGATATTCTTCGGGAGATGAGGAAGGAGATGGACGAACTAAGAAACGCCATCAAAGAGAAAACAGAGCGGAGTGTCGATCGGATGGTCCGGGCAACGGATTCACCATTCACAACAGTGGTTCTCGACTGCCCAGTGCCGTCGAAATTTTGGTTACCTCAGCTCGAGCCCTTCGACGGGCTGAAGGACCCTCAAGATCATCTAAACACCTTCAAGACGACCCTGGGACTTCAACAGCCCCCAGATGAAATCTTGTGTCGCTCCTTCCCTACTACGCTCAGGGGAGCTGCCCGAGAGTGGTTCACAAAGTTGCCAACATCGTCAATCGATACGTTCGAGCAGTTGAGCAACGCTTTCCTATGCCACTTTATTGGAGGACAACGACCAAAGAGGACCGCTGACCACTTGCTCACCGTCAGGCAGGGAGAAAAAGAAACCTTGAGGTCATATGTACAACGTTTCACGAGGGAAACACTAGAGGTAGACGAAGCCGACGATATGGTGCAGCTGACGACCTTCAAGGCAGGGCTGAGGTCTAGGGATCTCGTCAGCTCACTCGCAAAGAACCCCCCAAAGACGATGGCTGAGATGCTCCTCAAGGCGCAGAAGTACATGAACGCCGGAGATGCATTGGCTGCTATCAAGGACGAGGATAGACCAAGGGACAAAGGAAGAAAAGAAGATGATTGCAGAGGGCAGAAGCGAGACCGTCTAGATCGTCGAATCAGTGACGGAGTCAGAAGGAAGGACGACAAAATCCAAGAACGGTAAAATTCACCCCTCTCGTTATGCCTGTTGACAAAATTTTAGTGTAGATTAAGGACGAGCATTATCTTAAGTGGCCACGACCACTACACTCATCTCCCAACGTCCGCGACAAAAGTAAATACTGCCGATTCCACAAAGATCACGGCCACTACACTGAAGATTGTAGGGATCTCAAAAAGTAGATAGAAGAGTTGATACGGAGGGGGAAGTTGCAGAAATTCGTAAAGAAGGGAGAACACAGCAAATTCGGAGAAGAAAACAAATGCCAACAGGGGTCCTCCTCCAGAAACGACGGTCGTCAATCACAACCCCCTCAAAACATAGTTGGGGAAATACAGACGATCGCCGGGGGGCCTACCACTGGGGGCTCATTCAAGTCACTCAAGAAAACACATCAACGACAAGTGAATAGCGTCTACGTGACACATCTGTCAAAGCAGAGACGAACTGATCAGGATATGACCTTCAACGAAAATGACTCCCGAGGAGTAAAATAGCCACACAATGACCCCTTGGTTATAACGCTCACTATAGAAGGGTTCAACACAAAGAGGGTCCTCGTGGACAATGGTAGCTCTGCTGATATCATTTACTTTTCCGCATTTCAATAGTTGAAGCTGGATCCCAACAGACTTCGTCCATTTGACTTTTCGCTCGTCAGTTTCAGCGGTGACAGGGTGTATCCTAGAGGAATAGTGACGCTGACGGTCACAGTAGGGACGGACCCAAAACAGTTAACTCGTCAGGTAGACTTTTTAGTAGTTGATAGTCCGTCATCATATAATGTCATCATCGGAAGGCCAGCACTCAACAAGTGGAAGGCGTCCACATCCACGTACTGTTTGAAGATGAAATTTTCGACGGATGACAGTGTTGGTGAGGTAAAAGGAGACCAAGTTCTAGCTCGAGAGTGTTATCAAGTTGTTTTAGCAGCTAAGGAGAACCACACGTGGATCGTAGAAGAAGAAGAGGAAGAAAAAGCGGAAGCACTGGAAGTAGTGGAATTGATCGAAGGGAAAACAACGAAAACAACCAAAATAGGGACGATGTTAAGTCCTGAAATGAGGACGAGACTCATTCAATTTCTCAGGGAGAACTTGGATGTCTTTGCCTGGAGCCATGACGACATGCCAGGTATATCTTCAGAAGTTATTCAACACAAACTGAATGTAGACCCCGAAAAAAAACCCGTCAAGCAGAGACGAAGAACCTTTGCGCCAGAAAGGGACCAAGCAATTGCTGACGAGGTAAACAAACTCCCGACTGCAGGCTTTATCAGAGAGGTATACTATCCAGACTGGCTAGCCAATGTCGTCCTGGTAAAGAAAGCAAATGGAAAATGGAGAATGTGCGTGAATTTCACAGACTTGAACAAGGCCTGCCCAAAGGACAGCTTCCCGCTCCCTAGGATAGACCAGCTAGTAGACTCTACGGCTGGGCATAAGTTGTTAACATTCATGGATGCATTCTCAGGGTACAACCATATAAAAATGGCTGACGAGGATCAGGACAAGACCGCCTTCATCACCAGTCAGGGACTCTACTGCTATAAGGTAATGCCCTTTGGTCTGAAGAATGCCGGAGCAACCTATCAAAGGCTAGTAAACAGAATGTTCGTCAAACAAATAGGCAGGAATGTGGAAATTTACGTGGACGACATGCTCGTCAAGAGCAAGGAGGAACTGGAGCATCTGGACGACCTTAAGGAGACATTCGACACCCTTAAGCAATACCAAATGAAGTTGAACCTTGGTAAGTGTGTCTTCAGTGTCGCCTCCGAAAAATTCCTCGGGTTCATGGTGTCCCAGAGAGGAATAGAAGCAAACCCTGAGAAGGTACATGCCATACTCAATATGGCATCGCCTAGGTCCGTCAAGGAAGTCTAGACGCTGACGGGACGGATTGCAGCGCTTAACAGGTTCGTGTCCAGAGCAACGGACAAGTGCTTGCCATTCTTCAAGACCTTGAAGCAGGCCTTCGAATGGACTGACGAATGTGAAGCAGCCTTCCAAGAGCTGAAGCGTTACCTCAGCAACCCACCGCTCTTGAGCCCATCCAAGGAAGGTGAAAACCTTTATTTATACCTGGCCGTTTCCTCTACGGCCGTTAGTGCAGCCTTAATACGAGAAGAAAATAGGAAACAGCTCCCAGTCTACTATGTTAGTCAAGCCTTCCAAGGAGCTGAATTCAAGTACCCAAAGATCGAGAAAATCACGTTTGCGTTGATAGTAGCTTCGCGCAAGCTCAGGCAATACTTCCAGGCAAACCCGATAGTGGTAATGACGGACCAACCCATTAAGAAGTCTATGAACAGGCCCGAAGCAGCAGGGAGGATGGTCCAATGGGCAATCGAACTCAGCCAATTCGACGTTCCTCTACGGCCGTTAGTGCAGCCTTAATACGAGAAGAAAATAGGAAACAGCTCCCAGTCTACTATGTTAGTCAAGCCTTCCAAGGAGCTGAATTCAAGTACCCAAAGATCGAGAAAATCACGTTTGCGTTGATAGTAGCTTCGCGCAAGCTCAGGCAATACTTCCAGGCAAACCCGATAGTGGTAATGACGGACCAACCCATTAAGAAGTCTATGAACAGGCCCGAAGCAGCAGGGAGGATGGTCCAATGGGCAATCGAACTCAGCCAATTCGACGTGGAATACCATCCCAGGACGGCCATTAAAGCACAAGCTCTAGCTGACTTCATCGCCGAGTTCACCTGTCCAGACGAGCCGAGTCCTGCCACCGGGGATGAAACGTGGATGGTGCAGACTGACGGTTCATCGACACAGAAAAGGGGAGGAGCAGGGGTCGTCATAACCACTCCCGAGGGTGAGATACTAAAGTACGGGGTACGTCTAAGATTCCCGGCGACCAACAACGAAGTTGAATACGAAGGGATTCTAACAGGTTTGAGGCTTGGAAGAGAGCTTGGGGCTAAGAACCTATTAGTCCAGAACGATTCAAAGGTAATAATTGGGCAGGTCAGAGGAGAATACGAAGCAAAAGAGGAAAGAATGCAGAGGTACCTCAGATTGACGAAACGCTTGGTTCAAGAGTTCGAAAAAGTGAAGTTCGTCCGAATTCCGAGAAGTCAGAATAGGGCTGCAGACGAAGTCTCGAAAATAGCCTCGTCAGAAGAGACAGAACCAAGGGCAGACTTGATGATGGAGATACAGAGAAACCCCAGCATAGAAGAAGTTTCAACACTCACAGTCGAAGGCACAAATAACTGGATGACACCCATAATATCATTCCTTCAGGATGGCCACCTACCCCAAAACGCAGACGAAGCAAAGAAGATAAAGAAGAGATCCGCCAGATTCACAATCCTCAATGATGCCTTGTACAAAAGAGGCTTCTCAATGCCTTACTTGAGGTGTGTGGACGAAGAAGAGGCTGAGTACATCCTGAGAGAAGTTCATGAAGGGATCTGCGGAGATCATGCAAGCCCAAAATCTCAAGTAAGAAAAATTACACGAGCAGGTTTCTTCTGGCCAACCATGCAAGAGGACGTAGCAAGGTTCGTGAAAAGGTGCGACAAATGTCAGAGGTTCGGGAACATTCAGAGGCTACCATCGGAAAAGCTGACGACGATAACATCTCCATGGCCGTTCGCGCAATGGGGAATCGACATCGTCGGCCCACTACCTCAGGGCAAAGGTCAGGTAAAATTCTTACTGGTTGCTATTGACTATTTCACTAAGTGGGTTGAAGCAGAAGCATTGGCAACCATCACCGAGGCCAGAATCCAGGGGTTTGTATGGAAGAATATAGTTTGTAGGTTCGGGATACCACAGACGATCATATCGGACAACGGACGACAATTTGATAGCCAGAGTTTCAGGGACTTCTGCTCAGGCTTGGGCATCAAGAACAAGTTCTCGTCACCCGGCCACCCACAGGCGAATGGACAAACGGAAGTGACGAACCGCACGTTACTCAAGATCATAAAGACCAAGCTAGACGATGTGAAAGGAGCCTGGCCGGAAGAACTCCCCAACGTCTTGTGGGCCTACAGAACCATGGTCAGAACCCCAACGGGGGAAACCCCCTTCAGACTCACCTACGGAACCGAAGCAGTGATTCCCGTCGAAGTGGGAATAACGAGCACCAGGAGAGAGGCATTTAATGAAGAAGAAAATGACGACCTGCTACGAGTTGACCTAGACTGCCTTGACGAAGTTAGAGACAAAGCACTCTGCAAGATGACGGAGTACCAGAAAAAGATGACAGACTACTACAACAAGAGGGTGAAACTCAGAAGACTCAACATAGGGGACCTCGTCCTATGCAAAGTGACCCAAGCAACCAAAGATCCAGCCCAAGGAAAGCTTGGCCCCACATGGGAGGGGCCGTACAAAGTCAGTCACTACTCCAGACAAGGCAGCTACCACCTGGAGACCTTAGACGGACAAAGGCTCCCGAGACCATGGAACATCGAACACTTGAAGAAGTACCATCAATAGATGTAATGAAAAGCCATGTCCGTCAGTTATAATCAATAAAGAAATTATTCAGCCAATATTTGTGTGTGAACGTGCCCAGGGAAACTAACGAAAGCCAAAAATGTGGCCAAGTAACAAGATTCCGCTTAGACGGATGTAAGTTACTAACGAGTATAACTCAGTGATTAAAGCCAAAAATTCGGCCAAGTAACAAGATTCCGCCTAGACGGATGTAAGTTACCGACGAATATAACTTAGTAATTAAAAAGCCAAAGAAAAGGCTAATTGACAAGATTCCGCCTAGATGGATGTAAGTCAATGACGAAGATCACTGAGTGATTGAAAAGCCGAAGAAGGCTAATCGACAAGATTCCGCCTAGACGGATGTAAGTCAATAACTTCGTGATTAAAAAGCCGAAGAAGGCTAATTGACAAGATTTCGCCTAGACGAATGTAAGTCAATGACTTCGTGATTAAAAACCGAAGAAGGTTAGTTGACAAAATTCCGCCTAGACGGATGTAAGTCAATGACGAGGATTATTTAGTGATTAAAAAGACTAAGCGACGAAATTCTGCCTAGACGGATGTAAGTCACCCACGAAGATCACTAAAGAGCCAGAAACGGCTAAGTGATAAAAAAACCTGCCTAGGCGAAGACAAATTACAAACATGCATCAAACAAAAGTGGAATGGGCAATCGCAAGTATGGGTAAGAAATAAGATTAAAATTCAGAGGCTAAAAAAGGCCCATTGTTTCTACAACTAAAAGCCCATAAATGCTGGGCTAAAGATACTATTCCCAAAATAAAAAGATTGTTTGGCAAATAGATTTACAAAAATAAAAAATAAAATAAAAAAAGCCCAAAACACAACGGGCACCACAACAGAAAGAAATTTTTAAAGGGAATTTTTCTAAGTCTCAAACTCGTCCAGTCACATCATTAGCAGGGGTATCCTCAGTGCGGGCAGCGTCGTTAGGAGCGTCAGCTGGAGCCTCAGCCTCAGTGGCAGATGATTGAATCGCCTCGTCAGCAGCCATCTCTTGATCCACCTCCTCCAGATCAAGTGCCTCCATGTTTACTCCCGAAGGGTGTTTAACGAGATATCTCCTTAAAAGCTCGAAACCCTTGAAGTACCAACTGAAGAGCACAGTGTTGTACTCGTCAGTGGTTTAGAAGGCTGCCACCGATCTCGCAGCGATTGTTTTGAGGCTCTCTTTGGCAGCCACGATCTGATCATCCTTCTCGACGTTCAGCTGACGCTCCACCCTAAGGTCGTCAGAAAGTTTCTTGGCTTGCTCCCTCAGAGTATTCGCTGTGCCCATCGACTCGATAAGGTCCTTCTTTAGGCCCGAGTTTTCTGCCTCTAATGCCTCCACCCTAGAAGTCAGGGATGCCACCTTAGCCTCCTGGACAAGGTATTCAGAGGAAAGATGAAGACTCTCCCCCAGCACCTGCGAAAGAGTTAGAATTTTTCTAAAAAAAAAAAAAAAAAAAGACGAAGCACCTGGACGATTTTATGGACGTGGCCAGCAGCTACCCCACCGAGGGGGACACCAGATAAGGCCTTTAAATCGGCAGCAGTCACCAACTCATGGGCTCAATCCACCGCCATTTTCTCGTCATTCCATATGGTTGACTGACGAGAATCAGCCTTCTCTTTCTCTTTCCCTTTGTCGGAGAGACATGGCCTCTTCGAAGCAGGGGAGCCGCCTATCTCTTCCAACGACGCGGTTGGAGAAGCTGTCCTCGTCGTCTCCCCTACATAGACGATCGGGTGGACAGAAGCAGTTGGGGCGACGGGGGTACCCCTCCCGGTGACGCGCACCGTCTTCTTACCGATATTGGACAACGGCTCGCCCTTCTTCGATCTCATCTTGGCATAGAGGTCCTTGTTGAACTTCGTCGTCATCTCTGCCAGAGAAGAGAGCAACACATTAAAAAAAAAAAAAAAAAAAGAGAAGAAGAAGATCACTGACGAACTCAACACTTACTCTTTTTTCCCTCAATATCTATATTGCGTAGAATGAAAGGGGAAGGATCTGGACCGAGGTTGTAGAAGGCCAACGTCCTCGGGTCTACCAGGTCGTCCCAGTTTTCGATCGTCTGAGCGTACTCAATTGCTTGTTTAACACGCTCCTTGTACCTGTTCTTGAGCTTAGGCTGTCTCTTCACTGTAAAAAGAGGACAACAAAAAAGTTATGACGACCACAAACAGATGAATACCACAAAGCTAAAAACGACGAGGAAGGAAACTGACGCACCTAAGGTCGGGGTTGCCCACCGACGAAGCAATCTTGGAATGTCACCCCATTCCGGACTGGAGGGAATCTCAAAGTCGTCCCCAGACACAAAGAAAAATCTCGACTTCCAATACCTGAAGGACGAAGGCAACCCCCTAATAATCCTGGCCCTTCTCTCCCAAGGAACCAGCTCATAATACCCATACTCTTTCAACTGTTTCAAACGATAAAGGTGGACGAGTTCACCCACCTTAATCATGTCCCCGTTCGCAGCCAACCATATCTCCATACAGTTGACTACTATTCTCCAGGAATTAGGCATCAGCTGCCCAGGAGTGATCCCAAAATAGCCCAGGAGCTCCATGAAGAAGGGGTGGACGGGGAATCTAAGTCCACAGGTAAAGGCAGCCTCATAAAAGCACACCTCACCCGGGAAGAAATGACAGGCCCTGTCCTCGTCAGTAGGACGACGAACTCGAACTCTCTCCGAGAACTGAAACCTATCCCTAAACCTAGCCACCTTCTCTGCGTCTAGACCACAAACCTCATCCAGAGCATAGAAAGCCCTAACGACCCGAGGGGAAGAAACGGCCGTATCTCCCTCTACTGGATTGCCACTTGACGACAACCTAGTCTCGAGATCGCTGGATCTAATCTCGGACATAACGGTCTTCCCACTCACCAAACCTTCAAACCAATCAACTGATTGCCTAAGTAAGGGCAACAATTCGACCAACACCACCCTAAGGCCACTACCCTCAAAGACAAAATCTCCAAAATCAGAAAAATTGCCTAAAGCCCCTCCTAAACACGCAAAGAAAAAATAAACTGAGGGACAAACAGTTCTAACCTCAGAACTACCAACCATGAAAACCCAACCAAAACTCAAGAAAGAAAAAGACAGTAAAACCAACTGAGTTGCAGAAAAACCAAAAACGAAAAGAAACAGAAACAATAGAAAAATCAGGAACAGTACTGCAAGCATAAAAAGAAACAAGGAAAAAAGAAATAGGAGGGAAAAAGAAGCATACCGTAATCAGTGGCAGAGTGGGAAAATGGCAGAAAAGTAAAGAAGAAGAATGAAAAAAGAAGGAAGTTAAAAAGAAAAGCTCGAAAAACGGAAAGGTCGGCGGGAAACAGAATAGTTTCATTACCTCAAACATTAATTGCCCCAATCAGCACTCGCCACGTAGGCCACGATCTGTAAAGCGCTGCCGCTTCGCACTTAATACGGAGCGGAACCCCAAGAGTCACTTTACATCATGTAACCCTTCGTATTCCGTGATCGTCATTAAGTCGACGAACACAGAATCGGGGGGCAGATGACGAGGTAAAAAAGCACTGATGAAGCCATCTATGAGAATGATCATCCTAGTACAGACGAGAACGTCCCCAGGACGAGCATTGCAGAAGGCCACAGTACTGACGAGGAAATTCAGTCCCTTTAATGCAGTCAACTGAACGGTTACACTTCCAACTGTACGAACCGTTTGAAGACATTGATACCTCATTACACAGTTTTGAAGCGTTACTCAATGATGCATTAAGACCTCCATAACTCCTCCAACGGCTAGGGACGATGAGAACAGATATAAAACCCATACACTCCCACGAAGAAGAGGGGGAGACAAGTAAGAAAGAATACTGTTTATTTTACTCTTTTTTGTTCATTTTACTTTTCTTACAAAGAAGATCCTATATTCTAACTTTGGCATCGGAGGCGTTGTGGCAGGCACCACACCGGTGTGCACAATAGGAGGAAAAAGGGATTAGCTCCGTCCGACGAACATCACTGACAAAGTTTATACTTATCAAATGTATTCATCACTTTTGGGCTTTTCATTCTTTATTCATCAAACTTTTTTTTTTCTTTTTTTTTTTCTTTTTTCTTTTTGGTGAAATAGCCCTTTAGCTAGAATATATTGTAGCCTTCCTCTCAAAGTCCATGAATACGTTATCATTTTAGGCCTAGGCATGCAGCAAGGGGGCCCAAGATTAGGGAACTTCATATTTGCTTTGTAGGATTTTGAATGCTAAGTCCATAGCATATTTGTTACCTTAGGCCCAAAGTCCTCTTTTTCAAAAGGGATTTTTCCACTTGGGCCTATGATAGCAATTAGGCCTATGGTGAAGATTTTTCAAAAATCTTCATCATATCGATCGCAAACTAATGGAGCCACAAAAACAATAAATAAGAATGTCAAGAATATCCTAGGCAAGATGGTAGTGACATACAAGGATTGGACCGAGAAGCTTCCATTCACCTTGTGGGGTTATAGAACTTATATTTGTACATCGACTAGGGCAACCCCTTACTCTTTGATCTATGGTAGTGAAGCGATACTTCCCGTTGAAGTAGAGATACAATCTTTCAGGGTGCTAGTGGAAACCAAAGTCCTAGAGGAAGATTGGATGAAAGCAAGGTATGAATAATTGGCTTTGATAGACGAGAAGAGAGTTAGGGCACAATACCATGCACAAGGGTACCAAAAGAGGATTGCTAGAGCATTTAACAGGAACATGAAACCTTGAAACCTTAAGTAAGGGAACTTGGTCCTAAACGTGCTTAGAGATGAAACTTTCAATCCAAGAGGAAAGATGAAGCCAACATGGTCTAAGCCTTTTATTATCAAGAAAATCATGTTAGGAGGTGCTACAAGAATTACAGATTTGGATGGAGAAAAACTATCAAAGGAAGTTTTGTGTTAGACTTTTGTGCCCAGAACCCTATAGAAATAGAAGATGGTAGAGAGGATTTTCCTGATGAGGATATTTTGGACATTGAACTAAGGGCATGGAAGATGTATTTCGATGGAGCCATGAACCAATATGGGAATGGAATAGGAATACTTTTGATCGCCCCTGATGGATCCCATATACCTTTGGCCGTCAAGTTGAACTTCGAGGCAACTAACAGCACGGTAGAATATGAGGCTTGTATTGCCGAAATGGATGCCCTTCGAGAGTTAGGAGGAAAAGAGGCAGAGGTCTTTAGAGATTCAACTTTGGTCATAGCCTAAGCGCAAAAATTGTGGAAAGTAAAGGAAGCACACTTGAAACCTTATCAACAATACTCAGAGGATTTGACTAAAACCTTTGATAAGATCGAGTACACCATCATCGTTAGAGCTCAAAATCAGTTTGCAGATGCCTTGGCTACTTCAGCCTCATTAGTTGAAATACTTGAGGGAGTATGGACATAACCCTTAGTGACCGAGCAAAGTTATGAGTTGGTGCACAAGAAGAATGCAGAGTCTTTAGTTTTGGCTATAGTAGAGGAAGGAATCCCTTGGTATTATGACATCATGAAATTCTTGGAATTTGGGGTATATCCTGATAATGCCAATAAGAGAGAACGTCATTCGATTAGAATGGTGGCATGCAATACATCCTATGTGGAGGTCAGCTTTATAGGAGGTTCTCTGATGGTATACACTTTTGTTGCCTAAAGAAAGAAGAAGCCGAGAGAGTTGTGGGAGAAGTTCATAAAGGGATTTATGGTCCTCACATGAATGGGAGAATGTTAGCAAAGAAGACCCTAAGGATAGGATACTATTGGAACACAATGGAAACCGATTGTGTGGACTTCATGAAGAGTTGCCACGATTGCCAAACACATGCAAACTTGAAATGTACAACCTAGTGAGCTATAAAGTCTGACCTGTCCATGGCCTTTCTCAATATGGGGCACTAATGTGATTGGAAGAATAGCCCCTAAGGCCTTAAATGGACATGAGTGCATCCTAATGGCAATTGACTACTTCACAAAGTGGGTAGAGGCAGCCTCCTACTTTGTACTAAAAGCCAAGCATGTAGCTCAGTTCATAGAGAACAACATCATATGTTGATTTAGGGTACCATAAGAAATTATCTCAAACAATGGTTCCCACTTTAAGGGTGAGGTTCAAAAGATTATGGAGTTGAACAACATTGAGCATCACAAGTCTTCACCATACCAATCGCAAATTAATGGAGCCATAGAAGCAGCCAATAAGAACATCAAGAATATCCTCACCAAGATTGTAGTGACATATAAGGATTGGGCTGAAAAGCTTTCGTTTGCCTTGTGGGGTTATAGAACTTCTATCCATGCATCAATTAGGGCAACCCCCTACTGTTTGGGGTATGGGACTAAAGCAGCAACTCTCGTCGAGGTGGAGATACAATTGTTAAGAGTGCTAGTAGAAACCAAAGTCCTAAAAGAAAATTGGATGAAAGAAAGATATGAACAATTGGCTTTGATAGATGAAAAAAGAGCTAGAGCACAATACTGTGCACATGGCTATCAAAAAAGGATTGCTAGCGCATTTAACAAAAATCACTTCCAAAGACAGAAAAGAAATTTGGCTTCAAATTTCAGAAAGATGATAGGTAATCAAGGATCAACCTAGAAGCCCTATCCCAAGACTTAAACTCGTAATAGCCAAGGTCCTTGGATTTTTTTAAACGATAAAAATGGAGGAATTTGTCCCTCCTAATGACATCCCCATCATTGGCAGACATCTATACCACCATGCAAGAGACAAGGATCCGCCAAAAGTTAGGCACTAATTGTGCCGGAGCAAGATGCAAGTAGGAGAAAAGTTCCCTAACAAAGGCCATAGGTAAAATCGACCTTATAAAAACAAACCTCATTGGCATAAGAGTGACAAACCCTTTCTTCGTCACTCGAGCTCCTAAGTTTTACAGAATCAGGGAATTGAAATCCATCCCTGATCCACTGCTCCTCCTTTCCCATAAAGGAACACAAGATAGTCCAAGCTTTGTAGGGAGTGGAAACAGAAGTAGCTTTCGAGATCACATGATCATCAAACAAAGATAACCCCATCTCCAAATCACTAGACCTCGCATCAGACATCTTTAATAACCAAGCTACCCTAGCAGAACGAGAAACTAGAGAGAATAATGAAGAAAGAATGGAAGTGTGTGGACAGTCCTCCCCTACGAAGAAACTAACTCTCTCAAGACACTCCCCCTCTACAGACTCGAGTAAACAGCCTAAATGAGCAAAAAAGAAAGCTATCAAGGGATAAGCTACCCAAACAGCAGAATAATCTACCATGGAAGAACCAAAAAAGAAGTAGGAGCACGAAGAACTTACCAAGGAACGCTAGATAGAGAAAGGGAGCTTGAAGAAGAAACAAACCCTAGAACAAAAACTGAATAAGGAAAAAATACAAAGAAAAGGAAAGATGTATACTAGGGTTTGGGATGAAAATGCCATGTTGATTGGTAGATGTATGCTAGTGTATGTGTGAGTTTAGAGTGCAATATTGAACGTGCTTTTAATGAGATTAAGACGTAAGACACAATGAGTGGAAGCCGACCCATAGGTCGGGTGGGGTTGGGTGCCTAACACCCAAGAGACAAAAACATTAGCCAGAGCATAAAGCAGGACTTGCATCTCCATAACTTTGGACCTAACTCTCCATGGGGAAGCTTGACTTGGATTAATAAGAGCATCACAATAGATCTTGGAGTCAGTCTCAATATAAATACCCTCAACTTCCAACTTGGCTACCAACGACAAAGCCCATTTCACTGCTTTAGCTTACGCTTGGAGAGGAGAGGTTCTATTCACCTTTTGAGAGCAAGCAAAGACCAACCTCCCTCTCCAATCTCTCGCCATTGCAACAACAGTAGAAAATTTTAGCCCAATTGCGGCATCCACATTAATTTTAATTGAGAATTACCTAGGAGGTGACCATGCATGAAGTTGGTCTCACAGAAACTATCTCAGCAAATCTGGAATTTTTGAATTCAACAAGAAGCCTCCCAATTCTAGAAGATAAGTCATCAATGCTTAGGGGGAGATTTTCAAAATGATCTTGATTCCTCAACTTCCAAATTCCATTATACAGAATAGCTCCAAACAACAAAAATTCATTTCTTTGATCAAGATTCAAACTACCTAAGAAAGGGGGGGTGGGGAGAAAAGGAACTGAATGAGCTCTAAGGTAGAAGAAAACCCAAGAGCATCAGACCTCACACCCCACTGACTATTGAACCAAAGAGCTTTTGCCACCAGGCATAGAGCAAAAAGATGGATTGAGGACTCAACTTCTGCCTTACAAAGGGGACATAGCACATCTCCAATATCAAAAAATCTGGCTAAATTAGCCTTAGTAGGCAAACAATCAACTGCAATTCTCCAAATTAGCATTTTAAGCCTTTCATGAAGATTGCATTTCCAAATTTGATACCAAAGTGGCTCAGATGACTAACTAGCTGAGAAACCTAGACAAAACTAGTAGGCAGATTTAACAGTCAAATCTCCAAAGCTTATGAGGGTCCATGTCCACCCATCCTCAACAACACAAGAAGATAATGGAATTTTTAAAATTAATTCAATTTCTGAATCCTCAAACCATTACTTCAGCTTGTGAATATCCTATGCATTATGATCAGAATTTAGAAGCTGAGAAGCCAACAATATCTCTTCTGGATTAACCCCAGCTTTGGGCTTAGGAATAAGACCTTGAAGATCAGGAATCTAGGGGTCATCCCAAATTCTCATGGTATTGCCATCATCAACAATCATACAAGCTGCATTTAATTCCTTTACTTGATCCTTACCTACATGGTCGGCTTGATAAAATTTGAGGTAGGAATATATTTAAATATTCATTAAATAATATTAATTTAATTTTATATATCATATATATTTTTTTTTAATTTAAAAATTCCATTATCTTATTTTTTTGAGATTCAAAAGTGTTTATCTAAAATTAATGGAGGGGTGACAAACCACAAATAACATTTTATGGTTGTGAATCTTGTTGTAAGATGATGTTTACATTACATGCATTTTGGCAAATCAATTAGTGGTCCCTAGAATATGACGTGCACTATTCAAATCTAGAATAAGTGTACACGACTGCTTAAGAAGTCAGTTTCCCTTCTATTGTTAAGCACGTATTAACAAAAATTAAACCACTTGAACGCTCTTTATTACATTTAAACTAAGACCCAAT